>NW_027094734.1:0-59297 GCF_029207755.1 Chamaea fasciata
GGAAGCTCATTTTGGACAAACATCCAAATGTGCCAAGGTAGGAAAGAACCAGCCCCTTGTGTCCAAGGAACAGCAGCTAGGCCTGGATTCAGGTTTTAATGGCATTTATGTAATTAAAAATGCAGTAAATTGAACTTTACAAAGAGACGAATCGTGGCAAATAAATACTTCAAAGTTTTCTTGGGAAATCACAGAATTTTGTGGAGATGGTGCTGGACAATTGCTGATTTACCAACATTAATTGGGTAAATTTCCTTAGAAATGTGCTCTACAAGGTACAAAAATTCCAATTAGGATGGAAAATTGGAATAAATAAATATTCCCTTACTAAAATCAGAGAGAAAATCAGAGTTATTCCTTCAATTAAAAGGAAGGAATAACATCCAAATCCAAGCCTGCCTGGAAAACAAGCTCAGGAATTTCTAACATTGAAAACTTTTGCAAGAGTCATGAAGTTGGTGAAAGTTCATGGAATGATGATTTAAAATCTGCTTCCTCTGCTCTGATTTAAAGGGAAGTGGGAATTCAACAGGTCCAGTTACTCCCATCCAACCTTGGACTGGGATAAGGCCTTCCAGTGGCTTCACTTCCTACTGGCTCTCTCCTTTTCGCCAACTACCTGCAAGAGGAAAAGCAACAGGAATAAAGTCTCAAACAGGATGGCCTTGGTCCAGGCAGACTGAGGTGCAGCTCCCAGGGAGGGAGGCCAGGCTGTGCCTCGGGGAGCTCCGGGAATCTGGGATTGCCCGTGGGATTCAAGGGCTGGAAAAGCACACCCACCTGCCAGGTTCAGTGCTGGGACAGAGCAAGGCCGGGGCTCGGGGGCAGCAGTTAGAGCTGGGACTGCAGGAGAACACCCCAAACCCGGGTTAAACATCCGGCACGACACGCAGCACGCTCCGGGAGAAACTCGGGCGGGAGAAGCCCCGGGATGCTCCACGTTCCTTGCCCTTGGCAGCTGTGCCAGGGCCTCCCTCAGAATGCTGACCTCACCGTGCAGCTCCTACAAAACAGGAGAACTTATGGGAATCGCCCAGAATCCCTGGACTTCCAGTTATTAAGAACCACAGCTGCAGCGAAAGGTGTACAAACGCTACTGCAAACCAGCAGGGCTGAGGAGACGCAGGGATTTATTCCCGAGGGGACACAAGGATCCCTCAGCCAGCCAGGATTTCTCCCAGGCTCTTCCCACTGCTCTCTAAGGACACAAACAGCAGTTTTTCCCTCGAGTTCCCCTTTCCATCAATGCCAAGACTCGTGTTCTCCTCCAACCCCAGGTTCAGGAAGGAAAGTAGGAATATTATCACTGCACAGACTGTCCAGGAGGGTGTGACTGAGGCAGCAGCACCAGCTCCCACTCCACTGCTGCTCTGGATTCCTGAGCAGCTCCTTTCCATCCTGCCCTTCCCAGCACCATTCCCTGGGTGCCATGTCCACAGACACCTTCTCCATGCAGCTTAAAACCCACAGACACCAACAGAAAGGAGATCAAAAATCAATTCACATGTTGCTAGTCAGAGAGAATGGGAGAGGCCTAAAAATCTGCATTTATTTTAGAACACTAGAGCAATTTCTTCATGACCCTGACTATCAGTGATGGGCAGATAAACACCTTCTTTAACTTACTACCCGCAAAAACATCAAGTTTCAAGTTTAGTAAAGATAAAATTTTGCTGCAAAAATAAAAGAGGTGGGATGCTGGTGTTAGTGCTTTAACCTTCGGACATTAGCGGCTATTTGTAAAACAAATTCATTATTGAAGCAGCTAACTTGAAAATAAGGGGTTTTTACAATAAAGTTGACCAAAAAAGAGTCTCAAAATTAAGATATAGGCTGCACAAATATTTAAGAAAAAAAAAGTTGTCTTTCGTGCGTATAACCTGCCAGCCTCTCATGTTTTCAGTCCTTACCATTTATTTTTACCAAGGTGATGATTAAAACCTTGTCAAAAGCTCAAAAAAAAAAAATTCCAGGACAAGGCAGGTGTTTTCCCAAGTACCCTCAGTGTGGAGCTGTGTCAGCCACAAGTGTTTGCTCCCGCAGCCCAGCCCGGAGCAGGCTCCAGCTGCTGCCCAGGGGGGTTACCAAGGGACTCACCTGTTTGAAGCTGTAAACGCAGGTGGCCTGCACTGGAGTGCCAAAAAATGTGAAATGTGTGACTCTCACCTTGAATAGCGATCGATCTTCTCAGGGGAGCCCCTCACCCAGGATGGGGGGCTCTGCCACACATTTCATCTCTCCGCATCTGAAACAAAGTCAGGACAAA
Organism: Chamaea fasciata; assembly: GCF_029207755.1. Classification (NCBI taxonomy): domain Eukaryota; kingdom Metazoa; phylum Chordata; class Aves; order Passeriformes; family Sylviidae; genus Chamaea; species Chamaea fasciata. The sequence goes on from NW_027094734.1 coordinate 2,267, forward strand.
AGTCAGAGTGCTGCAGGATACCTTGACAGCTCCAGACATCTTGTGGCAATCTAGGAATACCCTCTACAGTCTAACCACACCCCACATCACAAATTTCAAGCCCCCAGGACTATTACCCTCGTACCCCTACACCCAGACTGAGCAGCAAGGCAGAGCAGCTCCGGGCCAAACACACACCAACACCCGTGACACAGCACAGGACAAACGAGGGGAGGCAACAGGGACAGAAAACGCTGGGCAAGAAGAATGACCCTGAGGGTCCAGAGAACTCGGAATGAGATGACCGAGGTAAGATGGAAGGTGAGCTGGCCAGGCTCAGAGAACCCTGCAGGAACAAGATGCCATCGGGATGACTTATCCCAAGAGACGCAGAGATGGATGCCCGAGAATCCTACGGTCAGAATCCTCCACCTGTCTTTGCATTCTCACAAGACCTAACCCGCCGGAATGGATCAGGGCGGTGCACGGCTGTCAGTACAGCTCAGAACAAGACCTGAAAAGGCATCGGACTGGATACTTGTGAAGAGAGATGGATTCTGATGAGTGTCCGAGCAGCTGAGACAAAGGCACCCGGCTGAGGAGCACAGAGATCAGAAATGCTAAGACTGATGCCAGGGGTTTGGACAGGCCCCTGAAAGGACTAAAGGAAAAGACAAGACACCAAACAGACAGAGTGCACAAGAGACAAGTGACACAACACACACCAGGACTGCTCTGCCCTGCACACCTCAGCACTGACATGAAAAATGAGACTTTCCCTTCACGTAGCCTAAGGGGTCACATCTTGGTGCCCCCAACTCCAAATCTGACTTAAAAAACCCCTCCCGGTGATCCCTGCCCTGGCATCCTGCTTTCATCCCCTCTGTGAGCCACAGCCCTCCACTTATCTCTCAGGCATCCAGGGAGGCAAATCCCTGCCAGGTCCAAAGAAGGCCGCCTCTGCCTCAGGAAAATTCCTGCTGTCGCCGGGCTGTCGTCTCTTAGTCAGCTACAACAAAAAAAACCAAACATGAATGCGTGATCTTAGCAGCCCATCACCCAAAACCCGACAATTCTGCTACTCACTGTCTCCTAAGCTTGCCTGTGTCCTCGGCCCCGCGCTTCAGCTGCGCTCAGAGGCCAACGCCGGCGTCGCAGGGTCTGCCTGGGTAAAGAGCAGACAAGGTGACGTGGCAGCGCTGGAACTTGAGGGGACCCTCCCTCCTTCTCCTCCCTGACTCACCTCAACTCCTCGGCCGTTATCCAAGCCTACCTGGATGGGGCCTTCACAAGGAGAAGATCAAGGCTCCATCACAGACTCCTGGAATGCTCCCGGAGGGCTCACGGGTGAGGTGACGCGGGTCTGTCGTCCCGTTGGTGAGAGGGGAGCTCGGCCTCCTGCGAGTGGACTCCCTAAAACGCACAATAACGGAGGCTTAGAGTTGCACCAGCGAGTGAGGCTTGAACAATAGCAACGGCTTCTGTCCACCCGTCACTGCTCACCTCGCCCACGTCAGCTTGACTGCTGAGATCCGGCTTCACCACCTAAAAATAAAGACAAAGAACAGAGCTGTAACACAGCCATCATTTACACCTCCCCTGCAAACAGAAACAGGGACTGACCTTCTCAGGGGAGCCCCTCACCCAGGATGGGGGGCTCTGCCACAGATTTCATCTCTCTGCATCTGAAACAGAGTCAGGACAAAAGTCAGAGTGCTGCAGGATACCTTGACAGCTCCACACATCTTGTGGCAATCTAGGAATACCCTCTACAGTCTAACCACACCCCACATCACAAATTTCAAGCCCCCGGCACTATTACCCTCGTACCCCTACACCCAGACTGAGCAGCAAGGCAGAGCAGCTCCGGGCCAAACACACACCAACACCCGTGACACAGCACAGGACAAACGAGGGGACGCAACAGGGACAGAAAACGCTGGGCAAGAAGAATGACCCTGAGGGTCCAGAGAACTCGGAATGAGATGACCGAGGTAAGATGGAAGGTGAGCTGGCCAGGCTCAGAGAACCCTGCAGGAACAAGATGCCATCGGGATGACTTATCCCAAGAGACGCAGAGATGGATGCCCGAGAATCCTACGGTCAGAATCCTCCACCTGTCTTTGCATTCTCACAAGACCTAACCCGCCGGAATGGATCAGGGCGGTGCACGGCTGTCAGTACAGCTCAGAACAAGACCTGAAAAGGCATCGGACCGGATACTTGTGAAGAGAGATGGATTCTGATGAGTGTCCGAGCAGCTGAGACAAAGGCACCCGGCTGAGGAGCACAGAGATCAGAAATGCTAAGACTGATGCCAGGGGTTTGGACAGGCCCCTGAAAGGACTAAAGGAAAAGACAAGACACCAAACAGACAGAGTGCACAACAGACAAGTGACACAACACACACCAGGACTGCTCTGCCCTGCACACCTCAGCACTGACATGAAAAATGAGACTTTTCCTTCACGTAGCCTAAGGGGTCACATCTGGGACATCCCCAGCTCCAAACCCGACTCAAAAAAATCCCTCCCGCTGACCCCTGCCCTGGTACCCCGCTTTCATCCCCTCTGTGGCTCCAAGCCCTCCACTTATCTCTCAAATGTCTGGGGAGGTGAATCCACGCCGGGCGCCAAAGAAGGCCGCCTCTCCCTCAGAAAAATTCCTCCCGTCACTGGGCTGCTGTCTCCTAGTCAGCTACAATAAAGAAAATCAAATATCAAAGCATAATCTTAGCTGCACATCAGCCAAAACCCAGCAGCTCTGCTACTCACCGTCTCTTAAGCAGGACCGGGTCCTCGGGCCCCGTGCGTGCGTCAGCTGAGCTCGGAGGCCGACGCTCGCAGCGCCAAAGCCTTAGAGGCGTTACTGGCACCGAGCCCACCCACCGTGGCCTCCATTAGGGCTGTGAGCATCCCCGGTTAGAGCAGGACAGGAACGCAGGGTGGACATCCCCGGTGAACCTCAACCCTGTGGACTCTGCCCCACCACGGTCACTTCCTGCCTGGCCCTAGGTTAGGGCTACTGCCTGCACCTCTCAGGACTTCTGGCCTTGTCTTGCGTTAGGATTGCTGCCGGCACCTGCTCTCAGGGAAACGGTGTTGGCAGCAGCGCTGTGAGGGCCGGGATGCCTGTACTCTGACTTGTATCCTAGGCTGTACCCCTGTTTTTCACTGTGTGTTCTCTAGTCCTTGAGTCCTTTACCTCAGCCTCTGTGTGTATCACTGTAACCGCCCCCCTTCTGAACCCTGCTTCTTCAGAGCCCTAGACCTTGCAGCCGGGGACGCTCTGCACCGTTAGGGTCCCAAGAGCTGTCCCGCACGCAGGACAGGTACATCCACAGTTGTTCCCTGCCTACCCTAAGAAACGTGGCCCTGAGACAGGGCAGAGGCTGACAGAGCCGAACTCTTTGCGGTGGCAAAAGGCACGAAGCCTTACCAACCGCCGCCTCGAGAGGGAATCAGGAGCACTTCCACCGGCTGCGGAGAGACAGGGAATCCCAGGGTGGGTGGGGCGGGAAACCCCCGTTATCCCCAGCCCTGTTGGATCCTGCTCCCCACTATCGCTTCCTGCCTGGCCCTAGCCTGACTGTGTCTGCACAGGTCAGAGCTTCTGGTGTGTTCCTGCACTAGGGCTGCTGCCTGCACCTGCTCTCAGGGGAAGTGTGCTGGTAGCAGTGCTGTGAGGGCCGCTACACCTGTACTCTGACTTGTATCCTAGCCCGCTCCCCTGAGTTTCACCGTGTGTCCTCTAGTCCTCGAGTCCTTTACCTCAGCCTCTGTGTGTGTGGCTACACCTCCCCCCTTCTAAACCCAACTTCTTTAGAGCCCTGCACCTCGCAGCCAGGCCTTCTGGCATTGTCCTGCATAAGGGCTCCTGCCTGTACCTGCACTCAGGGAAACGGGCATGTCTTTAGGGCTACTCCTTCGGGTCTGGGGTAGGGGTGGGGTCGGGCTGGTACACCTGTACTCTCAATTGGCACATCTTGGACATCCCTATCTCCACACCTGACTCAAAAACCCCTCCTGACAAGTCCTGACCCAGCACTCCACTTTCATCCCCTCTGTGGCTCTGAACCCTCCACTTATCTCTTGGACGTCTGGGGATGAGAATCCACGCCGGGTGCCAAAGAAGGCCGCCTCTCCCTCAGGGAAACTCCTGCTGTCGCCGGGCTGTTGTCTCTTAGTCAGCTACAACAAAGAAAACCAAACATGAATGCGTGATCTTAGCAGCCCATCACCCAAAACCCGACAATTCTGCTACTCACCGTCTCCTAAGCTTGCCTGTGTCCTCGGCCCCGCGCTTCAGCTGCGCTCAGAGGCCAACGCCGGCGTCGCAGGGTCTGCCTGGGTAAAGAGCAGACAAGGTGACGTGGCAGCGCTGGAACTTGAGGGGACCCTCCCTCCTCCTCCTTCTCCTCCCTGACTCACCTCAACTCCTCGGCCGTTATCCAAGCCTACCTGGATGGGGCCTTCACAAGGAGAAGATCAAGGCTCCATCACAGACTCCTGGAATGCTCCCGGAGGGCTCACGGGTGAGGTGACGCGGGTCTGTCGTCCCGTTGGTGAGAGGGGAGCTCGGCCTCCTGCGAGTGGACTCCCTAAAACGCACAAGAACGGAGGCTTAGAGTTGCACCAGCGAGTGAGGCTTGAACAATAGCAACGGCTTCTGTCCACCCGTCACTGCTCACCTCGCCCACGTCAGCTTGACTGCTGAGATCCGGCTTCACCACCTAAAAATAAAGACAAAGAACAGAGCTGTAACACAGCCATCATTTACACCTCCCCTGCAAACAGAAACAGGGACTGACCTTCTCAGGGGAGCCCCCTCACCCAGGATGGGGGGCTCTGCCACAGATTTCATCTCTCTGCATCTGAAACAGAGTCAGGACAAAAGTCAGAGTGCTGCAGGATACCTTGACAGCTCCACACATCTTGTGGCAATCTAGGAATACCCTCTACAGTCTAACCACACCCCACATCACAAATTTCAAGCCCCCAGGACTATTACCCTCGTACCCCTACACCCAGACTGAGCAGCAAGGCAGAGCAGCTCCGGGCCAAACACACACCAACACCCGTGACACAGCACAGGACAAACGAGGGGACGCAACAGGGACAGAAAACTCTGGGCAAGAAGAATGACCCTGAGGGTCCAGAGAACTCGGAATGAGATGACCGAGGTAAGATGGAAGGTGAGCTGGCCAGGCTCAGAGAACCCTGCAGGAACAAGATGCCATCGGGATGACTTATCCCAAGAGACGCAGAGATGGATGCCCGAGAATCCTACGGTCAGAATCCTCCACCTGTCTTTGCATTCTCACAAGACCTAACCCGCCGGAATGGATCAGGGCGGTGCACGGCTGTCAGTACAGCTCAGAACAAGACCTGAAAAGGCATCGGACTGGATGCTTGTGAAGAGAGATGGATTCTGATGAGTGTCCGAGCAGCTGAGACAAAGGCACCTGGCTGAGGAGCACAGAGATCAGAAATGCTAAGACTGACGCCAGGGGTTTGGACAGGCCCCTGAAAGGACTAAAGGAAAAGACAAGACACCAAACAGACAGAGTGCACAACAGACAAGTGACACAACACACACCAGGACTGCTCTGCCCTGCACACCTCAGCACTGACATGAAAAATGAGACTTTTCCTTCATGTAGCCTAAGGGGTCACATCTGGGACATCCCCATCTCCAAACCCGACTCAAAAAAATCCCTCCCGCTGACCCCTGCCCTGGTACCCCGCTTTCATCCCCTCTGTGGCTCCAAGCCCTCCACTTATCTCTCAAATGTCTGGGGAGGTGAATCCACGCCGGGCGCCAAAGAAGGCCGCCTCTCCCTCAGAAAAATTCCTCCCGTCACTGGGCTGCTGTCTCCTAGTCAGCTACGATAAAGAAAACCAAATATCAAAGCATAATCTTAGCTGCACATCAGCCAAAACCCAGCAGCTCTGCTACTCACCGTCTCTTAAGCAGGACCGGGTCCTCGGGCCCCGTGCGTGCGTCAGCTGAGCTCGGAGGCCGACGCTCGCAGCGCCAAAGCCTTAGAGGCGTTACTGGCACCGAGCCCACCCACCGTGGCCTCCATTAGGGCTGTGAGCATCCCCGGTTAGAGCAGGACAGGAACGCAGGGTGGACATCCCCGGTGAACCTCAACCCTGTGGACTCTGCCCCACCACTGTCACTTCCTGCCTGGCCCTAGCTTAGGGCTACTGCCTGCACCTCTCAGGACTTCTGGCCTTGTCTTGCGTTAGGATTGCTGCCGGCACCTGCTCTCAGGGAAACGGTGTTGGCAGCAGCGCTGTGAGGGCCGGGATGCCTGTACTCTGACTTGTATCCTAGGCTGTACCCCTGATTTTCACTGTGTGTTCTCTAGTCCTTGAGTCCTTTACCTCAGCCTCTGTGTGTATCACTGTAACCTCCCCCCTTCTGAACCCTGCTTCTTCAGAGCCCTAGACCTTGCAGCCGGGGACGCTCTGCACCGTTAGGGTCCCAAGAGCTGTCCCGCACGCAGGACAGGTACATCCACAGTTGTTCCCTGCCTACCCTAAGAAACGTGGCCCTGAGACAGGGCAGAGGCTGACAGAGCCGAACTCTTTGCGGTGGCAAAAGGCACGAAGCCTTACCAACCGCCGCCTCGAGAGGGAATCAGGAGCACTTCCACCGGCTGCGGAGAGACAGGGAATCCCAGGGTGGGTGGGGCGGGAAACCCCCGTTATCCCCAGCCCTGTTGGATCCTGCTCCCCACTATCACTTCCTGCCTGGCCCTAGCCTGACTGTGTCAGCACAGGTCAGAGCTTCTGGTGTGTTCCTGCACTAGGGCTGCTGCCTGCACCTGCTCTCAGGGGAAGTGTGCTGGTAGCAGTGCTGTGAGGGCCGCTACACCTGTACTCTGACTTGTATCCTAGCCTGCTCCCCTGAGTTTCACCGTGTGTCCTCTAGTCCTTGAGTCCTTTACCTCAGCCTCTGTGTGTGTGGCTACACCTCCCCCCTTCTAAACCCAACTTCTTTAGAGCCCTGCACCTCGCAGCCAGGCCTTCTGGCATTGTCCTGCATAAGGGCTCCTGCCTGTACCTGCACTCAGGGAAACGGGCATGTCTTTAGGGCTACTCCTTCGGGTCTGGGGTAGGGGTGGGGTCGGGCTGGTACACCTGTACTCTCAATTGGCACATCTTGGACATCCCTATCTCCACACCTGACTCAAAAACCCCTCCTGACAAGTCCTGACCCAGCACTCCACTTTCATCCCCTCTGTGGCTCTGAACCCTCCACTTATCTCTTGGACGTCTGGGGATGAGAATCCACGCCGGGTGCCAAAGAAGGCCGCCTCTCCCTCAGGGAAACTCCTGCTGTCGCCGGGCTGTTGTCTCTTAGTCAGCTACAACAAAGAAAACCAAACATGAATGCGTGATCTTAGCAGCCCATCACCCAAAACCCGACAATTCTGCTACTCACCGTCTCCTAAGCTTGCCTGTGTCCTCGGCCCCGCGCTTCAGCTGCGCTCAGAGGCCAACGCCGGCGTCGCAGGGTCTGCCTGGGTAAAGAGCAGACAAGGTGACGTGGCAGCGCTGGAACTTGAGGGGACCCTCCCTCCTCCTCCTTCTCCTCCCTGACTCACCTCAACTCCTCGGCCGTTATCCAAGCCTACCTGGATGGGGCCTTCACAAGGAGAAGATCAAGGCTCCATCACAGACTCCTGGAATGCTCCCGGAGGGCTCACGGGTGAGGTGACGCGGGTCTGTCGTCCCGTTGGTGAGAGGGGAGCTCGGCCTCCTGCGAGTGGACTCCCTAAAACGCACAAGAACGGAGGCTTAGAGTTGCACCAGCGAGTGAGGCTTGAACAATAGCAACGGCTTCTGTCCACCCGTCACTGCTCACCTCGCCCACGTCAGCTTGACTGCTGAGATCCGGCTTCACCACCTAAAAATAAAGACAAAGAACAGAGCTGTAACACAGCCATCATTTACACCTCCCCTGCAAACAGAAACAGGGACTGACCTTCTCAGGGGAGCCCCCTCACCCAGGATGGGGGGCTCTGCCACAGATTTCATCTCTCTGCATCTGAAACAGAGTCAGGACAAAAGTCAGAGTGCTGCAGGATACCTTGACAGCTCCACACATCTTGTGGCAATCTAGGAATACCCTCTACAGTCTAACCACACCCCACATCACAAATTTCAAGCCCCCAGGACTATTACCCTCGTACCCCTACACCCAGACTGAGCAGCAAGGCAGAGCAGCTCCGGGCCAAACACACACCAACACCCGTGACACAGCACAGGACAAACGAGGGGACGCAACAGGGACAGAAAACTCTGGGCAAGAAGAATGACCCTGAGGGTCCAGAGAACTCGGAATGAGATGACCGAGGTAAGATGGAAGGTGAGCTGGCCAGGCTCAGAGAACCCTGCAGGAACAAGATGCCATCGGGATGACTTATCCCAAGAGACGCAGAGATGGATGCCCGAGAATCCTACGGTCAGAATCCTCCACCTGTCTTTGCATTCTCACAAGACCTAACCCGCCGGAATGGATCAGGGCGGTGCACGGCTGTCAATACAGCTCAGAACAAGACCTGAAAAGGCATCGGACTGGATGCTTGTGAAGAGAGATGGATTCTGATGAGTGTCCGAGCAGCTGAGACAAAGGCACCTGGCTGAGGAGCACAGAGATCAGAAATGCTAAGACTGACGCCAGGGGTTTTGACAGGCCCCTGAAAGGACTAAAGGAAAAGACAAGACACCAAACAGACAGAGTGCACAACAGACAAGTGACACAACACACACCAGGACTGCTCTGCCCTGCACACCTCAGCACTGACATGAAAAATGAGACTTTTCCTTCACGTAGCCTAAGGGGTCACATCTGGGACATCCCCATCTCCAAACCCGACTCAAAAAAATCCCTCCCGCTGACCCCTGCCCTGGTACCCCGCTTTCATCCCCTCTGTGGCTCCAAGCCCTCCACTTATCTCTCAAATGTCTGGGGAGGCGAATCCACGCCGGGCGCCAAAGAAGGCCGCCTCTCCCTCAGAAAAATTCCTCCCGTCACTGGGCTGCTGTCTCCTAGTCAGCTACGATAAAGAAAATCAAATATCAAAGCATAATCTTAGCTGCACATCAGCCAAAACCCAGCAGCTCTGCTACTCACCGTCTCTTAAGCAGGACCGGGTCCTCGGGCCCCGTGCGTGCGTCAGCTGAGCTCGGAGGCCGACGCTCGCAGCACCAAAGCCTTAGAGGCGTTACTGGCACCGAGCCCACCCACCGTGGCCTCCATTAGGGCTGTGAGCATCCCCGGTTAGAGCAGGACAGGAACGCAGGGTGGACATCCCCGGTGAACCTCAACCCTGTGGACTCTGCCCCACCACTGTCACTTCCTGCCTGGCCCTAGCTTAGGGCTACTGCCTGCACCTCTCAGGACTTCTGGCCTTGTCTTGCGTTAGGATTGCTGCCGGCACCTGCTCTCAGGGAAACGGTGTTGGCAGCAGCGCTGTGAGGGCCGGGATGCCTGTACTCTGACTTGTATCCTAGGCTGTACCCCTGATTTTCACTGTGTGTTCTCTAGTCCTTGAGTCCTTTACCTCAGCCTCTGTGTGTATCACTGTAACCTCCCCCCTTCTGAACCCTGCTTCTTCAGAGCCCTAGACCTTGCAGCCGGGGACGCTCTGCACCGTTAGGGTCCCAAGAGCTGTCCCGCACGCAGGACAGGTACATCCACAGTTGTTCCCTGCCTACCCTAAGAAACGTGGCCCTGAGACAGGGCAGAGGCTGACAGAGCCGAACTCTTTGCGGTGGCAAAAGGCACGAAGCCTTACCAACCGCCGCCTCGAGAGGGAATCAGGAGCACTTCCACCGGCTGCGGAGAGACAGGGAATCCCAGGGTGGGTGGGGCGGGAAACCCCCGTTATCCCCAGCCCTGTTGGATCCTGCTCCCCACTATCGCTTCCTGCCTGGCCCTAGCCTGACTGTGTCTGCACAGGTCAGAGCTTCTGGTGTGTTCCTGCACTAGGGCTGCTGCCTGCACCTGCTCTCAGGGGAAGTGTGCTGGTAGCAGTGCTGTGAGGGCCGCTACACCTGTACTCTGACTTGTATCCTAGCCTGCTCCCCTGAGTTTCACCGTGTGTCCTCTAGTCCTCGAGTCCTTTACCTCAGCCTCTGTGTGTGTGGCTACACCTCCCCCCTTCTAAACCCAACTTCTTTAGAGCCCTGCACCTCGCAGCCAGGCCTTCTGGCATTGTCCTGCATAAGGGCTCCTGCCTGTACCTGCACTCAGGGAAACGGGCATGTCTTTAGGGCTACTCCTTCGGGTCTGGGGTAGGGGTGGGGTCGGGCTGGTACACCTGTACTCTCAATTGGCACATCTTGGACATCCCTATCTCCACACCTGACTCAAAAACCCCTCCTGACAAGTCCTGACCCAGCACTCCACTTTCATCCCCTCTGTGGCTCTGAACCCTCCACTTATCTCTTGGACGTCTGGGGATGAGAATCCACGCCAGGTGCCACAGAATGCCGCCTCGCTCTCTGGGAATTTCCTGCTGTCACCGGGCTGCTGTCTCTTATTCAGCTACAAGAAATAAAACAAACATCGATGTATGATCTCAGCAGATCTGTTGGCCAATCGGTCAGGGTGTAAGACAAGTAGACCGCCTAAAACACACAAACAATAACATATGCTGAAGAGTTACATCAGAAACACCAGCACACCTAACTACATAAATATATAAATTTTCAAACAGACAACCCCAAAAAAATTCCAGCAAAAAAAGCCAACTCTTATCACCCCTAGTCAAACTACTGAATATAATAAAAACAACACCATGTCCAAACCCCTTAATAATACTCCAGAACATATACTCAGAGCCCCCCCAAAGTTAAAGACTTCCCCCTAGCCAAATAAAAAGGAAAAAGCCCATGTCTTGCGACCCATATTAATTCATTAACTTAAAACTTTAAAAATAAACGTTAAAGTTTAAACCTTTAGACAACACTAGCACACCATAGACGCCAATCCCATCACTACATGCCAAACCGAAACTTATTTCAACCTTTTGTGCTGCTGCTGCTGCTCGGCACAAAGGTTTGTCCCTCAGCACCTCCTGAGGTAATGTTCCACGCCCAAGGCCTCCCCCAGCCCCTGTGAGATGAACTCACCATCCTTCCATGAGCCTCACCTGGGAGCCCAGCATAAACCCCTCTCCTCCCGCAGCTCCGTGCCAAACTCAGCTCGGGCTCCCCTCTTAAAGCAGTGCTGGCAGGACCCGCCCCCTCGTTATCCTTTACAGCTTCCACCTGTCCCCTCATCAGTGTGACAGCTCTCACCTGGGGCTGCTCTGTCCCCTCAATCATCCTGTGACAGCTCTCACCTGCAGCTGCTGCCAGTCCCTGCTGCTCATTTCCTGGACATTGCACTGTGTGCACTGACACGCTGGGGCACCGGGCTTTCCTTGCTGTGAATAAGGATCCCTCTGCTCCTGCACGTGCCCAAGGCTGAAACTGGGATTCCACCTCCTAAATTCCGTTTGTGTGAGGTTCACAATTCCTAAGGAAATTTCCCAGCAATCGTTACCCTTCATTTACATTTTCTCCTTTGGAATCATCACTACCTTGTCTTTCTGTGCAAGGGTTCCAAACGTTCATTGGGAGTTCAGTAGCCGGGTTGGCTTGTTTATAACTTAGCTGACAATCCCAGGCTAAATCCAAACACCCAGAGATACAGGGAAATATGGAGACAGTTTATAAATACTGCCCACCTCTGACCCTGAATTCTTCATCGCACATCCTCGGAGCAGATTTACTCCATCCTTTCATCCCAGCAGCACCCCTCCAGCACAACTCTCACTTCTCACACATGTTTCTTCCCACAAACCAAACAGAAATCTACTACAGGGCGAGGCGGAGAGGGGCGAGGCCGGTCTCGGGGCAGAGCCCCCGGGCCCTCAGGGCGGGCCGGGGGGACCGGAGCAGAGCCCGGGCCGGGTTGGAGCCGGAGCCGGTCTGAGGGCGGAGGCCCCGGGCCCTCAGCGCGGGCCGGGGGGCGGGGGCGGTTCCCGGGGCCCGCTGTCCAATCAGCACTGCCGATGCCTCAGCGAGCCCGCCAATCGCGGGGATTCAAAAGGGTGGCGGAAGTAGCTGCTGCTCTATGGGCTCGGTGAGGAACGCCCCGGTGGGGTCCCGGCGCCGTGCACTTGGGACCCGCCCCGCGCCCCTGAAGCCGCGCCCCCGGTACTGCCCGGCCCCGGCTGCCTCCGGGCCCCGCCTCACAGAGCCCCGGCTCCGCCCCGAGCCCGCCCCGGCTCCGCCCCGAGCCCGCCCCGGCTCCGCCCCGAGCCCGCCCCGGCGCCCCGCGCTGCCCGGGATGGGGGCGGGACCATCGCCCGCGGCCCCGCCCCGCCCCTCACAGCTGAGCCGAGCCGAGGTTGCTCGCGGCCCTGCGCGGAGCCAGGCGGGGCCGGAAATGGGACCGGCCGTTCTGGTTCGGGTCCTGTCAGTGTCGGCTGCGGCTCCCGAGCGGTGCGGCCTCCCCCGGCGGGCGGGCTATGGGTCTCGGGGCCGGAGGACCAGGGGGGCGTTGCGATCGGGATCGGGACCGGGATCGCTGCGGGCGGCAGGAGCCGCTCCTGCTCCGCCTGCAGCCGGAGCTGCGCTGGGGTCCTGGCGGGGCTCTGGGCACGGGAGGACGGCGGCGGCGATTTCCTCTGATAACCTCTGATATCGGCCCCCCCACAGCATCATTGATCCCCACCCGAGTGTCACTGACCCCCCCCAATGTCATTGATGCCCCCCCAATATTCCACTGATCTTCCCTCAGCGTCGCTGACCCCCCCAAAATTCCAGTGATCCCCCCCACTTGATCCCGCCCTTTTTCTCCCCTCACGTTTCCCGCCCTTTTTCTCCCCTCACGTTTCCCGCCCTTTTTCGTGGGGAACGACCCCTGAGGGGGCCTGTGGAGGGATTCTGGAGGTCCGAGGGGTGAATTTGGGGTTTGGAGGGAGGTTTTGGGGGGTCCCAGGGATGGATTTTGGGGTTTTTGGGGGTCCAAGGGATGGATTCGAGGGTCCCGGGGTGGATCTGGGGTCCTGGGGAGGTTTTGGGGGGTCCCAGGGGTGGATTTGGGGTTCATGGGGAGGGGTTTAGGGGTTTTATGGCGCCTCAGGGGTGAATTTGGGGTCCGGGGAGAGGTTTGGGGGGGTTTTGGGGTCCCAGGGGTGAATCTAGGGTCTGGGGAGGGGTTTTTGGGGGTCCCTCACCTGCAGGGCGTCGCGGGGGTGGCAGGGGGAGGGGGCAGCGGGGGGGGCCCAGCGCCCACCCCCCCTTGGGCTTCAGGAGGGCGTCGATGAGACCGAAACAGCTCGGGGGGGGGGGTCAAAAACGGGGGGGGTCACGGGCTGGAACCCCCCAGTGCCCCCCAAACCACCCCCAGAGCCCCCCCGACCTCCAGGAGCGCCCAAAACCCTCCTCAGGTTCCTTTGATGCCTCAAATGGGCCGCCCAAACCTCCCGAAGATCCCCCAAAAACACCCAAAGCAGCCCCCAGGACTCCCCCCAGACCCCCCAAAACCCCCCAAACCCCTCCAGGACAACTCGGGACCCCCAGGACCCCCCAAATCCGCTCCCCCGTCCCCCTGAGGCCTCGTTTGACCCGCTCCACGTTGCGGACAGGCACCAGCTGATCAAGCCACAAGCACCAGCACCTGCGGGACTGGGATGGACTGGGAGCACTGGGAGGGTGATCAGAGAGAACTGGGATGGACGGGGAGTGGACTGGGACGAACTGGCAGGCGTGTGGGGGTCCGTGGTGGGCACACGGTGCCTAACTGGTCTATACTGGGATGGGTCTAATGGCCCCAGGGGAGGGAGTGTGGCCACACTGGTCCAGACTGGGAGGGGTGTCACCATGGCGCCGGAGGCGGAGTCGAGGATTCGGGCGAGGCAGGGACACCTAGGGGACAGCCAGGGCACTCCCAGGGACACCTAGGGGACACCAGGGCACCCCTGGGTACACCTAGGGGACAGCGAGGGTACCCCTGGGTACACCTAGGGGACAGTCAGGGCACCCCAGGGACAGCCAGGGCACTCCCAGGGACAGCCAGGGCACCCCCAGGGACAGCCACGGGACAGCCAGGGAACCCCCAGAAACACCTAGGGGACAGCCAGGGCATCCTCAGGGACACCTAAGGGAGAGCCAGTGCACCCCCAGGGACACCTAGGGGACACCAGGGCACCCCTGGGTACACCTAGGGGACAGCAAGGGTACCCCTGGGTACACCTAGGGGACAGCGAGGGCACTTTTGGGGACAGCCAGGGCCACCCCAGGGACAGCCAGGGCACCCCCAGGGACACCTAGGGGACAGCCAGGGCACTCCCAGGGACACCTAGGGGACACCAGGGCACCCCTGGGTACACCTAGGGGACAGCGAGGGTACCCCTGGGTACACCTATGGGACAGCGAGGGCACTTTTGGGGACAGCCAGGGCCCCCCCAGGGACAGCCAGGGCACCCCCAGGGACACCTAGGGGACAGCCAGGGCACCCCCAGGGACACCTAGGGGACAGCCAGGGAACCCCCAGGGACACCTAAGGGACAGCCAGGGCACCCCCAGGGACGCTTAGGGGACAGTCAGGGCACCCCAAGGACAGCCAGGGAACCCCCAGGGACACCTAGGGGACAGCCAGGGCACCCCAGGGACACCCAGGGCCCCCCAGGGACACCTAGGGGACAGCCAGGGAACCTCCAGGGACACCTAAGGGACAGCCAGGGGACCCCAGGGAGAGCCAGGGCCCCCACAGGGACACCTAAGGGACAGCCAGGGCATCCTCAGGGACACCTAAGGGAGAGCCAGGGCACCCCAGGGACAGCCAGGGAACCCCAGGGACACCTAGGGGACAGCCAGGGCATCCTCAGGGACACCTAAGGGAGAGCCAGGGCACCCCCAGGGACACCTAGGGGACAGCGAGGGTACCCCTGGGTACACCTAGGGGACAGCGAGGGCACTTTTGGGGACAGCCAGGGCACCCCCAGGGACACCTAGGGGACAGCCAGGGCACCCCCAGGGACAGCCAGGGAACCCCCAGGGACACCTAGGGGACAGCCAGGGAACCCCCAGGGACACCTAAGGGACAGCCAGGGCACCCCAGGGAGAGCCAGGGTCCCCACAGGGACACCTAGGGGACAGCCAGGGCATCCCCAGGGACAGCCAGGGCACTACCCCGAAGACCTAGGGGACAGCAAGGGCACCCCAGGGACACCTAGGGGACAGCCAGGGAACCTCCAGGGACACCTAAAGGACAGCCAAGGCACTCCCAGGGACACATAGGGGACAGCCAGGGCACCCCCAGGGACACCTAGGGGACAGCCCGGGGACCCCAAGGTGCACCTAGGGGACGGCAAGGGCACCCCAAGGGACAGCCGGGGCACCCCAAGGGACAGCTAGGGGACAGCCAGGGCACCCCAGGGACAGCCAGGGAACCCCCAGGGACACCTAGGGGACAGCCAGGGCACCCCTGGGGACACCTAGGGGACAGGGAGGGCACTTTCGGGGACAGCCAGGACACCCCCAGGGACAGCCAGGGGACAGCTGGGGCCCCCCCAGGAACAGCCAGGGGACCCCCAGGGACACTTAGGGGACAGCCAGGGCCCCCAAGGGACACCTAGGGGACAGCCAGGGCACCCCCAGGGGTTGAAGGGGCCCCCCCGCTCCAAACCCAGCACGGCCGCCTGCGTTGCGGCCCCCCAAAAACCCATGGCCGCCCCCCGAGCTGATATCGACCCCCCCACAGCATCATTGATCCCCACCCGAGTGTCACTGACCCCCCCAATGTCATTGATGCCCCCCCAGTATTCCATTGATCTTCCCTCACTGTCGCTGACTCCCCCCAAAATTCCATTGATCCCTCCCACTTGATCCCGCCCTTTTTCTCCCCTCACGTTTCCCGCCCTTTTTCTCCCCTCACGTTTCCCGCCCTTTTTCGTGGGGAACGACCCCTGAGGGGGCCTGTGGAGGGATTCTGGAGGTCCGAGGGGTGAATTTGGGGTTTGGAGGGAGGTTTTGGGGGGTCCCAGGGATGGATTTTGGGGTTTTTGGGGGTCCAAGGGATGGATTCGAGGGTCCCGGGGTGGATCTGGGGTCCTGGGGAGGTTTTGGGGGGTCCCAGGGGTGGATTTGGGGTTCATGGGGAGGGGTTTAGGGGTTTTATGGCGCCTCAGGGGTGAATTTGGGGTCCGGGGAGAGGTTTGGGGGGTTTTTTGGGGTCCCAGGGGTGAATCTGGGGTCTGGGGAGGGGTTTTTGGGGGTCCCTCACCTGCAGGGCGTCGCGGGGGTGGCAGGGGGAGGGGGCAGCGGGGGGGGCCCAGCGCCCACCCCCCCTTGGGCTTCAGGAGGGCGTCGATGAGACCGAAACAGCTCGGGGGGGGGGGTCAAAAACGGGGGGGGTCACGGGCTGGAACCCCCCAGTGCCCCCCAAACCACCCCCAGAGCCCCCCCGACCTGCAGGAGCGCCCAAAACCCTCCTCAGGTTCCTTTGATGCCTCAAATGGGCCGCCCAAACCTCCCGAAGATCCCCCAAAACCACCCAAAGCAGCCCCCAGGACTCCCCCCAGACCCCCCAAAACCCCCCAAACCCCTCCAGGACAACTCGGGACCCCCAGGACCCCCCAAATCCGCTCCCCCGTCCCCCTGAGGCCTCGTTTGACCCGCTCCACGTTGCGGACAGGCACCAGCTGATCAAGCCACAAGCACCAACACCTGCGGGACTGGGATGGACTGGGAGCACTGGGAGGGTGATCAGAGAGAACTGGGATGGACGGGGAGTGGACTGGGACGAACTGGCAGGCGTGTGGGGGTCCGTGGTGGGCACACGGTGCCTAACTGGTCTATACTGGGATGGGTCTAATGGCCCCAGGGGAGGGGGTGTGGCCACACTGGTCCAGACTGGGAGGGGTGTCACCATGGCGCCGGAGGCGGAGTCGAGGATTCGGGCGAGGCAGGGACACCTAGGGGACAGCCAGGGCACTCCCAGGGACACCTAGGGGACAGCCAGGGAACCTCCAGGGACACCTAAAGGACAGCCAAGGCACCCCCAGGGACACCTAGGGGACAGCCAGGGCACCCTAGGGACAGTCAGGGCACCCCAAGAGACACCCAGGGCACCCCAGGGACACCTAAGGGACAGCCAGGGCACCCCAGGGAGAGCCAGGGCACCCCCAGGGACACCTAGGGGACAGACAGGGCACCCCAGGGACACCTAGGGGACAGCCAGGGCACCCCCAGGGACACCTAGGGGACAGCCAGGGAACCCCCAGGGACACCTAGGGGACAGCCAGGGCACCCCCAGGGACGCCTAGGGGACAGTCAGGGCACCCCCAGGGACAGCCAGAGCACCCCCAGGGACAGCCACGGGACAGCCAGGGAACCCCCAGAAACACCTAGGGGACAGCCAGGGCATCCTCAGGGACACCTAGGGGACAGCCAGGGCACCCCCAGGGACACCTAGGGGACAGCCAGGGAACCCCCAGGGACACCTAGGGGACAGCCAGGGCACCCCCAGGGACGCCTAGGGGACAGTCAGGGCACCCCAGGGACAGCCAGGGAACCCCCAGGGACACCTAGGGGACAGCCAGGGCACCCCCAGGGACGCCTAGGGGACAGTCAGGGCACCCCAGGGACAGTCAGGGCACCCCCAGGGACACCTAGAGGACAGCCATGGAACTCCCAGGGACACCTAGGGGACAGCCAGGGAACCCCCAGGCACACCTAAGGGACAGCCAGGGCACCCCAGGGAGAGCCAGGGCACTCCCATGGACACCTAGGGGACAGCCAGGGCACCCCAGGGACACATAGGGGACAGCCAGGGCGACCCCAAAGTGCACCCAGGGGACGGCAAGGGCACCGCAGAGACAGCCAGGGCACCCAGAGCTCCAAGGGCTATCCAAGGGATGCTCAAAACCCTTACCAACGATTGGCTTTAATAAAGCAACTCACACAAAGTCACCAACATCACGCGGACACAGCACCATTCTTTTGTTGGTCTGTAACGGCTGCAACAAAATACGCCCTCCTGGAAGCAGTTCAGCACTTACTGATCACTTCTTTGTTTTGGCACTTCCCAGCCAGGGCCTGCGGGGCCTCCTGCAGATGCAGGTCTTCGCTGACAAGGCTCCACTTGTGCAGCAGCAGCAGCAGGAGCAGGAGCAGCAGCAGCAGCAGCTCCCTGAAATTTTAGAAAATATTAGAAAAATACAGGCAAAAATCTCACCTCTGTCCTCCCCTAAGAACATCCCCAGGACATCATCCCAGTTTTTCCCAGCTAGGAGCTGCAAGGAATTCAGGCAGGGGAAATGACATCAGGGAACAGCTTTGTAAAGTCAAAGGCAGAAAGAGAAGATCCACCAGCAAAGGGCAGGAAAGGGGAAAGGTTTCTGAAAACATTTCTGCAGTCTAATTAATAATTATTTCCGCTTCCCCAGCGAGAAGAACACAGACTCACAGCCATTCAGGCCTGACAGTCCCCTGCAGCCAGAGCTCAGCACACATCCACAGAAGCAAGTCCAGCATCTGAAAGAAAAAAAAAAAAACAACAAAAAACAAACACAACAATCAAACCAGTAGGAAAAGGTGATTTCTTTGGCTTCAAAGTTATTTCAAGTTCTTAAAGCCCAACACAGCTGCTAGGAGAAACAGAGTCAGGGCTCCTGGCAGACAGAGGGTGTTTTCCCCCCGAGGGGATTGCAGAGGAATTGTCTGGGACTTGGACTGTCCCTCGGGGTGACACCAGTTGCTGTGACTTCTATCATTCCATATGTTTGACTCCCAAAACTTCCCAGCCCAGGGGCTTGAGCTGACAGGGCAGCACAAAGATTGTTCTCTGTGTGGTGCCCAGATTTGGGGTTCACTGTCACCTTTGCTAGTTTAGATGAATTATACCCACGGCCCCGAATTCCCTGCTCAGTTCCCGCTGCAATAACCTCACAGTGCCTCACGGAGCACGGATATTCCCACGCAGAGCTGCTGCTTGAATGCCAGACGTGTCAGGAACCAGCAGAGCTTCCAAGGAAGCTCAGCAGGATGGGGACAGGATAGGTTTCTATTCCATAGATTTGGTTAATTATAACCCTCACCCCCTGGGGGTCACCTGTCAGATTTCCCTGGAATTCAGCCACCCCCCTGAGCTCGGGCTCCAGGTGATGTTTCAGAGCAGGAGAAGGCACTGGCCGGCCTGTGCTGAGGCAGCCCCTGTGCCCTCGGGAGGACACAGCTCCCTGCAGGAGCTCAGCTCCTTTCCGAGCCCCAGCAGTGGCCTCTGCAAGTGCCTTTCCCTCAGGCAAGGGACGCCCATCCCTGCCTTCAGCACACCTCCAGTGGGACCCACCTGCAAAAGCTTTCCATCACTTCTGCACTCCGGCCGGCTCCCTGGAAAAGTCCAGACTTCATCCAAACGAAACTCCATCCCACTCAAACCTTTGATTTTGAGGCATCTCCGAGGGCCGTTGCTCTGGATTTAATTTCTGTGAGGGAGGAGCGCCTTGGCTTTAATGCTGCCGACGGGTGATGTCCTCAGGCTGAAAGGGAGGGGATTTGGGGTGGCCAGGACATCCCTGGCAACTGTGTGGGAGCTCCGGGAGGTGGGAATTGCTGTCTGAGCCCCTCTGCAGACAGCCCGAGCCGCCGTTCCCGGGCAATGCCAGCTGTTCCCTGGGGAGCTCTTGGGCTGTGGGTGCCTCTGTCCGGGCTGCAGCATCTCCCCGTGCCCGGCGGGAGCAGCCCCTGGCCGAGGAGCCGCGGCAGCCCCGGGGCCGTGTCCGTGCCAGCCCCGAGCCCGGCCCCGGGCCCTGCGTTTGGCCGCCGCTGCCACGGGCGGGGCCCCGCAGGCACAGCTCCTCCCTGCACATCATCCCAGGGCTGCTGGCCCCGCTGGGGCTGCCGGCCTCCTTCCTCCCTGCGCCTCCGGGCACCCGGGACACCTGCAGGAAACCCCGAGGGACACTGCAGGCGGCACGGGGGGGCACCGAGGCCTCCGGCCAGAAAAGCAGCCCCGGCCTCAGCAGCTGCCATCATTTTGGCCCGGCAACACTCACCTGCAGGAAACGCCCCTGTGCGGGTGGGACCGGCCCTGCCTCTCTGCAGAGCTTTGGCCGTGGAAGAAGGGAAGCCTCAGGACTTGTCCTGCTCCTTTCCGCCCGGAAAGAGACTTTGTGTGAGTACTTTTACGGCAGCTGCTGGGTAAATCCTGGAAAGGACAGGAAATCAGCGTCACTGGAAGAGCTTTGTGCTGTCGTGAGCTGCCAGCCACTTCTGCCCTCGAGCCATTCCAGGGGCTGGTGTGTGAAGCAGCTTTGGCAGAGAAGGCGGCACTGCACTTACCTTAGTGGGGCCAAGCGTTGCCATCCTATGGAGGTCCATCCCCATAATGCAGAGATTGGTTCAGCTGCTTGGAGCAGAGTCCGGGTAATGCCAAGGTGCTGAGTTCGATTCTCAAACGGTCCGTCCGCTTGAGAGTCAGATTTTAGGATCCCTCTCAGCCTCAGTATATCCTGTGACCTGGAAATAAGAGGAAAATTCTCGGCTGAGTTTTAATAAAACAGCTTTTGCCATTGCAGGGTGTGAGCTGCACTCGGCGATTTTCGGCCGCGACGAGCCCCACGAGCCTTCCGCCCTTCCTTGCCGCCATCATGGTTGCGTCTGAGGCCACTTCCGGTTCCGCCGGCATCTTTTTTGCGGCACCTCTAAGGCGCCCGGCAGGTGTTTACACAGACGCCTGACTAAATCCGCGAATCCGAACGCAAGCGCGGCGCGGCTGAGCACACGGCCCGTGTCCCCACACCTGGAGACGCCGCGGAAAATTGCGCCCGGGCGGCGCCGTAGTCGGGGTTTCGTGCAGGCATCTGGCTAAACGCCTATAGGGTCCTTATTTTTTCGCGCCCTTTTGGCCGCCCTTTTTGGAAGGTCGGGCGCCTCGCGCCTGGGCGCCATTTTGTGAGGGGCGTCGCGTGACTTCCGCTTTTGCTCGCCGCCATCTTGGCTGCGGCTGAGGCCACTTCCGTCCCGGCCGCCATGTTCTTTGCGGCTCGGCATAGGCCCCCGGCAGGTGTTTACACAGACGCCTGAATAAATCCACGAATTTAAAAGCAAGCGCGGCGCGGCTGAGCACACGGCCCGTGTCCCCACACCTGGAGACGCCGCGGAAAATTGCGCCCCGGCGGCGCCGTTGTCGGGGTTTCGTGCAGGCATCTGGCTAAACGCCTATAGGGTCCTTAATTTTTCGCGCCCTTTTGGCCGCCCTTTTTGGAAGGTCGGGCGCCTCGCGCCTGGGCGCCATTTTGTGAGGGGCGTCGCGTGACTTCCGCTTTTGCTCGCCGCCATCTTGGCTGCGGCTGAGGCCACTTCCGTCCCGGCCGCCATGTTCTTTGCGGCTCGGCATAGGCCTCCGCCAGGTGTTTACACAGACGCCTGACTAAATCCGCGAATCCGAACGCAAGCGCGGCGCGGCTGAGCACACGACCGGTGTCCCTACACCTGGAAACGCCGCGGAAAATTGCGCCCGGGCGGCGCCGTAGTCGGGGTTTTTGTGCAGGCGTCTGGCTAAACGCCTATAGGGTCCTTATTTTTTCCCGCCCTTTTGGCCGCCCTTTTTGGAAGGTCGGGCGCCTCGCGTCTCGCCGCCATCTTGGTAGTGGAACCCACTAAAATGCCCCCTCGGCTCCTCCCACAAGCGCCTGACTGAATGGACTGCAGCCCGCGGCGCCGCTGCGCCCCCATCCCGTGTCCGCACACCCGCAAACGCCGCGGAAAATCGCGCCCGGACGGCTCCGGGGTCCGGGTGGCGCGCGCAGGCAGCCGGCTGCCACGCGCCCGGGCTCCTTGCCTTTTTCCCTCCCTTTCGGCCCCGAGCTGCGGGCGGGCGGGCGGCAGCGCCGCCCCCGAGCTCACAATGCGGGGCTGCCACGCGCGTCGGGGACGGGCGGGGGGGGACAGCTGCACTACCGCTCTTTGCCCACAGGGTGGCAGCATTGCCGCACGGCTCCGGCGGGACGGGCACGGGGGACAGCTGCACTGCCGCTCTTTGCCCACAGGGTGGCAGCATTGCCGCACAGATCAGGCGGGACGGGCACGGGGGACAGCTGCACTACCGCTCTCTGCCCACAGGGTGGCAGCACTGCCGCGCGGCGGCGCGGAGCGGAGCCATAAACGAACGTGCCCAGGAATGCCCTGGCGAACAGCCTCCGGAATAAATGGCCCAAAAGACCCCCGAGCACACCTGCGAGAACCCTGCCAGCAACCAGACCGAAACAAAAAAGCCTTTCGTTCAGGCTCTATTTCAATATTTTTTATCTTTGTGATTCTGATATTTACATTCATCATTACAATTCATCTTTTATATTATGTACATTATACATCATGTATTATGTTTATTATACTATTATATTTATTATAGATATTAAATATAGAAAGTTATATATAAAATAATTTATTTATTATGTAATGTTATAAATAATAATACATTTCATTTAAATATGATTATGTACATTATAGATGTTTATATTATGTATATTAAATATATTTATAAAACGTGTAGTAAGTAATAATATATTGTGTATTTTTTATTGATATTATTTTTCATATCCTATACTTTTTGTTATTTTTCTTTTTCATTATTTTTTTAATTCGTTTGTTTATATTTTAAACGATATTTTACACTAGATGAATTCATGAACCTAACACATCAGAAACACAATTAATTTGAATTAAATGAGCCTGGTTTTCTAAGGGGTAAAGTTTTAATCTTTATTTAGATAATATGGGCATATTTTCTCTATCTGTATGGGGTTTTTTTGGTGGGTTGCGGGGGATTTTATTTTGGGGGTTTTCTTTTTTTGTTCGCTTTGTTTTGGATTTCTTTGCTAATAAACAAGCAGGGTCGGAGAGTTACAAAATAAAACGTCTACTTTGTTTTTATTGCTCCCTCTGAAATACGCCTCGACAGCCTGGACAGCAGGCTGCTGCTGGTAACACTGTGCACGGGTAGGAGGAGACCTGGTCGGGGCTGGGAAGGAAAAAACGGCACCACGGTGGTCACAGCTTTCTCCCTTCAGGAGTTTTATGGAGCAGAAAATACAGAGCTTTTGCCAACTGCGCTCTCTATGACATCCCGACGTCCAGCGGGCACCGAGGTCATTTCTCATCTTTCTTGCCAACAGCCAAACCCCCAGGCGCCCGGGGGAAGAAAGAGTATGGGGAAAAAAAAAAAGGAACAAAGAAAACATGAAAAAATAAACCAAAACTATAGAAAATAATAAATAAAATTAAAATACCAAAAGAAAAAAATTTCAAAGTAACAAAAAAGTGGAAAAAAAATTTAAACAAAAAATTAAAATAAAAAACGAAAAGTAGTTTTAACAAGTAAATAAATAGCTAAAGAAAAAAAATAAAAATTAAAAAACTGAAGAAAAAGTCTTTGAAAAACCACAAAACGCAACATGAAAAACCACAACAAAAGAGCACAAAAATACAAAAATAACAAAAAATAAAAGACAAAATTAAATAAACGCAGCTCTCACCTCCTGCCACTGCCTAAAAAAGCGCCATGGCTTTCCTCAATTATGCAGCAATAAGGGAAACAAACCCAGTGCCCCCCAGAACAGAAGGTTTTCTAGACAATTCCCACTTCTGCTTGGAAACAAATTCTATTGTAGTGGGAAGCTCATTTTGGACAAACATCCAAATGTGCCAAGGTAGGAAAGAACCAGCCCCTTGTGTCCAAGGAACAGCAGCTAGGCCTGGATTCAGGTTTTAATGGCATTTATGTAATTAAAAATGCAGTAAATTGAACTTTACAAAGAGACGAATCGTGGCAAATAAATACTTCAAAGTTTTCTTGGGAAATCACAGAATTTTGTGGAGATGGTGCTGGACAATTGCTGATTTACCAACATTAATTGGGTAAATTTCCTTAGAAATGTGCTCTACAAGGTACAAAAATTCCAATTAGGATGGAAAATTGGAATAAATAAATATTCCCTTACTAAAATCAGAGAGAAAATCAGAGTTATTCCTTCAATTAAAAGGAAGGAATAACATCCAAATCCAAGCCTGCCTGGAAAACAAGCTCAGGAATTTCTAACATTGAAAACTTTTGCAAGAGTCATGAAGTTGGTGAAAGTTCATGGAATGATGATTTAAAATCTGCTTCCTCTGCTCTGATTTAAAGGGAAGTGGGAATTCAACAGGTCCAGTTACTCCCATCCAACCTTGGACTGGGATAAGGCCTTCCAGTGGCTTCACTTCCTACTGGCTCTCTCCTTTTCGCCAACTACCTGCAAGAGGAAAAGCAACAGGAATAAAGTCTCAAACAGGATGGCCTTGGTCCAGGCAGACTGAGGTGCAGCTCCCAGGGAGGGAGGCCAGGCTGTGCCTCGGGGAGCTCCGGGAATCTGGGATTGCCCGTGGGATTCAAGGGCTGGAAAAGCACACCCACCTGCCAGGTTCAGTGCTGGGACCGAGCAAGGCCGGGGCTCGGGGGCAGCAGTCAGAGCTGGGACTGCAGGAGAACACCCCAAACCCGGGTTAAACATCCGGCACGACACGCAGCACGCTCCGGGAGAAACTCGGGCGGGAGAAGCCCCGGGATGCTCCACGTTCCTTGCCCTTGGCAGCTGTGCCAGGGCCTCCCTCAGAATGCTGACCTCACCGTGCAGCTCCTACAAAACAGGAGAACTTATGGGAATCGCCCAGAATCCCTGGACTTCCAGTTATTAAGAACCACAGCTGCAGCGAAAGGTGTACAAACGCTACTGCAAACCAGCAGGGCTGAGGAGACGCAGGGATTTATTCCCGAGGGGACACAAGGATCCCTCAGCCAGCCAGGATTTCTCCCAGGCTCTTCCCACTGCTCTCTAAGGACACAAACAGCAGTTTTTCCCTCGAGTTCCCCTTTCCATCAATGCCAAGACTCGTGTTCTCCTCCAACCCCAGGTTCAGGAAGGAAAGTAGGAATATTATCACTGCACAGACTGTCCAGGAGGGTGTGACTGAGGCAGCAGCACCAGCTCCCACTCCACTGCTGCTCTGGATTCCTGAGCAGCTCCTTTCCATCCTGCCCTTCCCAGCACCATTCCCTGGGTGCCATGTCCACAGACACCTTCTCCATGCAGCTTAAAACCCACAGACACCAACAGAAAGGAGATCAAAAATCAATTCACATGTTGCTAGTCAGAGAGAATGGGAGAGGCCTAAAAATCTGCATTTATTTTAGAACACTAGAGCAATTTCTTCATGACCCTGACTATCAGTGATGGGCAGATAAACACCTTCTTTAACTTACTACCCGCAAAAACATCAAGTTTCAAGTTTAGTAAAGATAAAATTTTGCTGCAAAAATAAAAGAGGTGGGATGCTGGTGTTAGTGCTTTAACCTTCGGACATTAGCGGCTATTTGTAAAACAAATTCATTATTGAAGCAGCTAACTTGAAAATAAGGGGTTTTTACAATAAAGTTGACCAAAAAAGAGTCTCAAAATTAAGATATAGGCTGCACAAATATTTAAGAAAAAAAAAGTTGTCTTTCGTGCGTATAACCTGCCAGCCTCTCATGTTTTCAGTCCTTACCATTTATTTTTACCAAGGTGATGATTAAAACCTTGTCAAAAGCTCAAAAAAAAAAATTCCAGGACAAGGCAGGTGTTTTCCCAAGCACCCTCAGTGTGGAGCTGTGTCAGCCACAAGTGTTTGCTCCCGCAGCCCAGCCCGGAGCAGGCTCCAGCTGCTGCCCAGGGGGGTTACCAAGGGACTCACCTGTTTGAAGCTGTAAACGCAGGTGGCCTGCACTGGAGTGCCAAAAAATGTGAAATGTGTGACTCTCACCTTGAATAGCGATCGATCTTCTCAGGGGAGCCCCTCACCCAGGATGGGGGGCTCTGCCACACATTTCATCTCTCCGCATCTGAAACAAAGTCAGGACAAAAGTCAGAGTGCTGCAGGATACCTTGACAGCTCCACACATCTTGTGGCAATCTAGGAATACCCTCTACAGTCTAACCACACCCCACATCACAAATTTCAAGCCCCCAGGACTATTACCCTCGTACCCCTACACCCAGACTGAGCAGCAAGGCAGAGCAGCTCCCGGCCAAACACACACCAACACCCGTGACACAGCACAGGACAAACGAGGGGACGCAACAGGGACAGAAAACTCTGGCAAGAAGAATGACCCTGAGGGTCCAGAGAACTCGGAATGAGATGACCGAGGTAAGATGGAAGGTGAGCTGGCCAGGCTCAGAGAACCCTGCAGGAACAAGATGCCATCGGGATGACTTATCCCAAGAGACGCAGAGATGGATGCCCGAGAATCCTACGGTCAGAATCCTCCACCTGTCTTTGCATTCTCACAAGACCTAACCCGCCGGAATGGATCAGGGCGGTGCACGGCTGTCAGTACAGCTCAGAACAAGACCTGAAAAGGCATCGGACTGGATACTTGTGAAGAGAGATGGATTCTGATGAGTGTCCGAGCAGCTGAGACAAAGGCACCCGGCTGAGGAGCACAGAGATCAGAAATGCTAAGACTGATGCCAGGGGTTTGGACAGGCCCCTGAAAGGACTAAAGGAAAAGACAAGACACCAAACAGACAGAGTGCACAAGAGACAAGTGACACAACACACACCAGGACTGCTCTGCCCTGCACACCTCAGCACTGACATGAAAAATGAGACTTTCCCTTCACGTAGCCTAAGGGGTCACATCTGGGACATCCCCAGCTCCAAACCCGACTCAAAAAAATCCCTCCCGCTGACCCCTGCCCTGGTACCCCGCTTTCATCCCCTCTGTGGCTCCAAGCCCTCCACTTATCTCTCAAATGTCTGGGGAGGTGAATCCACGCTGGGCCCCAAAGAAGGCCGCCTCTCCCTCAGAAAAATTCCTCCCGTCACTGGGCTGCTGTCTCCTAGTCAGCTACGATAAAGAAAATCAAATATCAAAGCATAATCTTAGCTGCACATCAGCCAAAACCCAGCAGCTCTGCTACTCACCGTCTCTTAAGCAGGACCGGGCCCTCGGGCCCCGTGCGTGCTTCAGCTGAGCTCGGAGGCCGACGCTCGCAGCGCCAAAGCCTTAGAGGCGTTACTGGCACCGAGCCCACCCACCGTGGCCTCCATTAGGGCTGTGAGCATCCCCGGTTAGAGCAGGACAGGAACGCAGGGTGGACATCCCCGGTGAACCTCAACCCTGTGGACTCTGCCCCACCACTGTCACTTCCTGCCTGGCCCTAGCTTAGGGCTACTGCCTGCACCTCTCAGGACTTCTGGCCTTGTCTTGCGTTAGGATTGCTGCCGGCACCTGCTCTCAGGGAAACGGTGTTGGCAGCAGCGCTGTGAGGGCCGGGATGCCTGTACTCTGACTTGTATCCTAGGCTGTACCCCTGATTTTCACTGTGTGTTCTCTAGTCCTTGAGTCCTTTACCTCAGCCTCTGTGTGTATCACTGTAACCTCCCCCCTTCTGAACCCTGCTTCTTCAGAGCCCTAGACCTTGCAGCCGGGGACGCTCTGCACCGTTAGGGTCCCAAGAGCTGTCCCGCACGCAGGACAGGTACATCCACAGTTGTTCCCTGCCTACCCTAAGAAACGTGGCCCTGAGACAGGGCAGAGGCTGACAGAGCCGAACTCTTTGCGGTGGCAAAAGGCACGAAGCCTTACCAACCGCCGCCTCGAGAGGGAATCAGGAGCACTTCCACCGGCTGCGGAGAGACAGGGAATCCCAGGGTGGGTGGGGCGGGAAACCCCCGTTATCCCCAGCCCTGTTGGATCCTGCTCCCCACTATCGCTTCCTGCCTGGCCCTAGCCTGACTGTGTCTGCACAGGTCAGAGCTTCTGGTGTGTTCCTGCACTAGGGCTGCTGCCTGCACCTGCTCTCAGGGGAAGTGTGCTGGTAGCAGTGCTGTGAGGGCCGCTACACCTGTACTCTGACTTGTATCCTAGCCTGCTCCCCTGAGTTTCACCGTGTGTCCTCTAGTCCTCGAGTCCTTTACCTCAGCCTCTGTGTGTGTGGCTACACCTCCCCCCTTCTAAACCCAACTTCTTTAGAGCCCTGCACCTCGCAGCCAGGCCTTCTGGCATTGTCCTGCATAAGGGCTCCTGCCTGTACCTGCACTCAGGGAAACGGGCATGTCTTTAGGGCTACTCCTTCGGGTCTGGGGTAGGGGTGGGGTCGGGCTGGTACACCTGTACTCTCAATTGGCACATCTTGGACATCCCTATCTCCACACCTGACTCAAAAACCCCTCCTGACAAGTCCTGACCCAGCACTCCACTTTCATCCCCTCTGTGGCTCTGAACCCTCCACTTATCTCTTGGACGTCTGGGGATGAGAATCCACGCCGGGTGCCAAAGAAGGCCGCCTCTCCCTCAGGGAAACTCCTGCTGTCGCCGGGCTGTTGTCTCTTAGTCAGCTACAACAAAGAAAACCAAACATGAATGCGTGATCTTAGCAGCCCATCACCCAAAACCCGACAATTCTGCTACTCACCGTCTCCTAAGCTTGCCTGTGTCCTCGGCCCCGCGCTTCAGCTGCGCTCAGAGGCCAACGCCGGCGTCGCAGGGTCTGCCTGGGTAAAGAGCAGACAAGGTGACGTGGCAGCGCTGGAACTTGAGGGGACCCTCCCTCCTTCTCCTCCCTGACTCACCTCAACTCCTCGGCCGTTATCCAAGCCTACCTGGATGGGGCCTTCACAAGGAGAAGATCAAGGCTCCATCACAGACTCCTGGAATGCTCCCGGAGGGCTCACGGGTGAGGTGACGCGGGTCTGTCGTCCCGTTGGTGAGAGGGGAGCTCGGCCTCCTGCGAGTGGACTCCCTAAAACGCACAGTAACGGAGGCTTAGAGTTGCACCAGCGAGTGAGGCTTGAACAATAGCAACGGCTTCTGTCCACCCGTCACTGCTCACCTCGCCCACGTCAGCTTGACTGCTGAGATCCGGCTTCACCACCTAAAAATAAAGACAAAGAACAGAGCTGTAACACAGCCATCATTTACACCTCCCCTGCAAACAGAAACAGGGACTGACCTTCTCAGGGGAGCCCCTCACCCAGGATGGGGGGCTCTGCCACAGATTTCATCTCTCTGCATCTGAAACAGAGTCAGGACAAAAGTCAGAGTGCTGCAGGATACCTTGACAGCTCCACACATCTTGTGGCAATCTAGGAATACCCTCTACAGTCTAACCACACCCCACATCACAAATTTCAAGCCCCCGGCACTATTACCCTCGTACCCCTACACCCAGACTGAGCAGCAAGGCAGAGCAGCTCCCGGCCAAACACACACCAACACCCGTGACACAGCACAGGACAAACGAGGGGACGCAACAGGGACAGAAAACGCTGGGCAAGAAGAATGACCCTGAGGGTCCAGAGAACTCGGAATGAGATGACCGAGGTAAGATGGAAGGTGAGCTGGCCAGGCTCAGAGAACCCTGCAGGAACAAGATGCCATCGGGATGACTTATCCCAAGAGACGCAGAGATGGATGCCCGAGAATCCTACGGTCAGAATCCTCCACCTGTCTTTGCATTCTCACAAGACCTAACCCGCCGGAATGGATCAGGGCGGTGCACGGCTGTCAGTACAGCTCAGAACAAGACCTGAAAAGGCATCGGACTGGATGCTTGTGAAGAGAGATGGATTCTGATGAGTGTCCGAGCAGCTGAGACAAAGGCACCCGGCTGAGGAGCACAGAGATCAGAAATGCTAAGACTGATGCCAGGGGTTTGGACAGGCCCCTGAAAGGACTAAAGGAAAAGACAAGACACCAAACAGACAGAGTGCACAACAGACAAGTGACACAACGCACACCAGGACTGCTCTGCCCTGCACACCTCAGCACTGACATGAAAAATGAGACTTTTCCTTCACGTAGCCTAAGGGGTCACATCTGGGACATCCCCAGCTCCAAACCCGACTCAAAAAAATCCCTCCCGCTGACCCCTGCCCTGGTACCCCGCTTTCATCCCCTCTGTGGCTCCAAGCCCTCCACTTATCTCTCAAATGTCTGGGGAGGTGAATCCACGCTGGGCGCCAAAGAAGGCCGCCTCTCCCTCAGAAAAATTCCTCCCGTCACTGGGCTGCTGTCTCCTAGTCAGCTACGATAAAGAAAATCAAATATCAAAGCATAATCTTAGCTGCACATCAGCCAAAACCCAGCAGCTCTGCTACTCACCGTCTCTTAAGCAGCACCGGGTCCTCGGGCCCCGTGCGTGCGTCAGCTGAGCTCGGAGGCCGACGCTCGCAGCGCCAAAGCCTTAGAGGCATTACTGGCACCGAGCCCACCCACCGTGGCCTCCATTAGGGCTGTGAGCATCCCCGGTTAGAGCAGGACAGGAACGCAGGGTGGACATCCCCGGTGAACCTCAACCCTGTGGACTCTGCCCCACCACTGTCACTTCCTGCCTGGCCCTAGCTTAGGGCTACTGCCTGCACCTCTCAGGACTTCTGGCCTTGTCTTGCGTTAGGATTGCTGCCGGCACCTGCTCTCAGGGAAACGGTGTTGGCAGCAGCGCTGTGAGGGCCGGGATGCCTGTACTCTGACTTGTATCCTAGGCTGTACCCCTGATTTTCACTGTGTGTTCTCTAGTCCTTGAGTCCTTTACCTCAGCCTCTGTGTGTATCACTGTAACCTCCCCCCTTCTGAACCCTGCTTCTTCAGAGCCCTAGACCTTGCAGCCGGGGACGCTCTGCACCGTTAGGGTCCCAAGAGCTGTCCCGCACGCAGGACAGGTACATCCACAGTTGTTCCCTGCCTACCCTAAGAAACGTGGCCCTGAGACAGGGCAGAGGCTGACAGAGCCGAACTCTTTGCGGTGGCAAAAGGCACGAAGCCTTACCAACCGCCGCCTCGAGAGGGAATCAGGAGCACTTCCACCGGCTGCGGAGAGACAGGGAATCCCAGGGTGGGTGGGGCGGGAAACCCCCGTTATCCCCAGCCCTGTTGGATCCTGCTCCCCACTATCGCTTCCTGCCTGGCCCTAGCCTGACTGTGTCTGCACAGGTCAGAGCTTCTGGTGTGTTCCTGCACTAGGGCTGCTGCCTGCACCTGCTCTCAGGGGAAGTGTGCTGGTAGCAGTGCTGTGAGGGCCGCTACACCTGTACTCTGACTTGTATCCTAGCCTGCTCCCCTGAGTTTCACCGTGTGTCCTCTAGTCCTCGAGTCCTTTACCTCAGCCTCTGTGTGTGTGGCTACACCTCCCCCCTTCTAAACCCAACTTCTTTAGAGCCCTGCACCTCGCAGCCAGGCCTTCTGGCATTGTCCTGCATAAGGGCTCCTGCCTGTACCTGCACTCAGGGAAACGGGCATGTCTTTAGGGCTACTCCTTCGGGTCTGGGGTAGGGGTGGGGTCGGGCTGGTACACCTGTACTCTCAATTGGCACATCTTGGACATCCCTATCTCCACACCTGACTCAAAAACCCCTCCTGACAAGTCCTGACCCAGCACTCCACTTTCATCCCCTCTGTGGCTCTGAACCCTCCACTTATCTCTTGGACGTCTGGGGATGAGAATCCACGCCGGGTGCCAAAGAAGGCCGCCTCTCCCTCAGGGAAACTCCTGCTGTCGCCGGGCTGTTGTCTCTTAGTCAGCTACAACAAAGAAAACCAAACATGAATGCGTGATCTTAGCAGCCCATCACCCAAAACCTGACAATTCTGCTACTCACCGTCTCCTAACCTTGCCTGTGTCCTCGGCCCCGCGCTTCAGCTGCGCTCAGAGGCCAACGCCGGCGTCGCAGGGTCTGCCTGGGTAAAGAGCAGACAAGGTGACGTGGCAGCGCTGGAACTTGAGGGGACCCTCCCTCCTCCTCCTTCTCCTCCCTGACTCACCTCAACTCCTCGGCCGTTATCCAAGCCTACCTGGATGGGGCCTTCACAAGGAGAAGATCAAGGCTCCATCACAGACTCCTGGAATGCTCCCGGAGGGCTCACGGGTGAGGTGACGCGGGTCTGTCGTCCCGTTGGTGAGAGGGGAGCTCGGCCTCCTGCGAGTGGACTCCCTAAAACGCACAAGAACGGAGGCTTAGAGTTGCACCAGCGAGTGAGGCTTGAACAATAGCAACGGCTTCTGTCCACCCGTCACTGCTCACCTCGCCCACGTCAGCTTGACTGCTGAGATCCGGCTTCACCACCTAAAAATAAAGACAAAGAACAGAGCTGTAACACAGCCATCATTTACACCTCCCCTGCAAACAGAAACAGGGACTGACCTTCTCAGGGGAGCCCCCTCACCCAGGATGGGGGGCTCTGCCACAGATTTCATCTCTCTGCATCTGAAACAGAGTCAGGACAAAAGTCAGAGTGCTGCAGGATACCTTGACAGCTCCACACATCTTGTGGCAATCTAGGAATACCCTCTACAGTCTAACCACACCCCACATCACAAATTTCAAGCCCCCGGCACTATTACCCTTGTACCCCTACACCCAGACTGAGCAGCAAGGCAGAGCAGCTCCGGGCCAAACACACACCAACACCCGTGACACAGCACAGGACAAACGAGGGGACGCAACAGGGACAGAAAACTCTGGGCAAGAAGAATGACCCTGAGGGTCCAGAGAACTCGGAATGAGATGACCGAGGTGAGACGGAAGGTGAGCTGGCCAGGCTCAGAGAACCCTGCAGGAACAAGATGCCATCGGGATGACTTATCCCAAGAGACGCAGAGATGGATGCCCGAGAATCCTACGGTCAGAATCCTCTACCTGTCTTTGCATTCTCACAAGACCTAACCCGCCGGAATGGATCAGGGCGGTGCACGGCTGTCAGTACAGCTCAGAACAAGACCTGAAAAGGCATCGGACTGGATGCTTGTGAAGAGAGATGGATTCTGATGAGTGTCCGAGCAGCTGAGACAAAGGCACCTGGCTGAGGAGCACAGAGATCAGAAATGCTAAGACTGATGCCAGGGGTTTTGACAGGCCCCTGAAAGGACTAAAGGAAAAGACAAGACACCAAACAGACAGAGTGCACAACAGACAAGTGACACAACGCACACCAGGACTGCTCTGCCCTGCACACCTCAGCACTGACATGAAAAATGAGACTTTTCCTTCACGTAGCCTAAGGGGTCACATCTGGGACATCCCCAGCTCCAAACCCGACTCAAAAAAATCCCTCCCGCTGACCCCTGCCCTGGTACCCCGCTTTCATCCCCTCTGTGGCTCCAAGCCCTCCACTTATCTCTCAAATGTCTGGGGAGGTGAATCCACGCTGGGCGCCAAAGAAGGCCGCCTCTCCCTCAGAAAAATTCCTCCCGTCACTGGGCTGCTGTCTCCTAGTCAGCTACGATAAAGAAAATCAAATATCAAAGCATAATCTTAGCTGCACATCAGCCAAAACCCAGCAGCTCTGCTACTCACCGTCTCTTAAGCAGGACCGGGCCCTCGGGCCCCGTGCGTGCTTCAGCTGAGCTCGGAGGCCGACGCTCGCAGCGCCAAAGCCTTAGAGGCGTTACTGGCACCGAGCCCACCCACCGTGGCCTCCATTAGGGCTGTGAGCATCCCCGGTTAGAGCAGGACAGGAACGCAGGGTGGACATCCCCGGTGAACCTCAACCCTGTGGACTCTGCCCCACCACTGTCACTTCCTGCCTGGCCCTAGCTTAGGGCTACTGCCTGCACCTCTCAGGACTTCTGGCCTTGTCTTGCGTTAGGATTGCTGCCGGCACCTGCTCTCAGGGAAACGGTGTTGGCAGCAGCGCTGTGAGGGCCGGGATGCCTGTACTCTGACTTGTATCCTAGGCTGTACCCCTGATTTTCACTGTGTGTTCTCTAGTCCTTGAGTCCTTTACCTCAGCCTCTGTGTGTATCACTGTAACCTCCCCCCTTCTGAACCCTGCTTCTTCAGAGCCCTAGACCTTGCAGCCGGGGACGCTCTGCACCGTTAGGGTCCCAAGAGCTGTCCCGCACGCAGGACAGGTACATCCACAGTTGTTCCCTGCCTACCCTAAGAAACGTGGCCCTGAGACAGGGCAGAGGCTGACAGAGCCGAACTCTTTGCGGTGGCAAAAGGCACGAAGCCTTACCAACCGCCGCCTCGAGAGGGAATCAGGAGCACTTCCACCGGCTGCGGAGAGACAGGGAATCCCAGGGTGGGTGGGGCGGGAAACCCCCGTTATCCCCAGCCCTGTTGGATCCTGCTCCCCACTATCGCTTCCTGCCTGGCCCTAGCCTGACTGTGTCTGCACAGGTCAGAGCTTCTGGTGTGTTCCTGCACTAGGGCTGCTGCCTGCACCTGCTCTCAGGGGAAGTGTGCTGGTAGCAGTGCTGTGAGGGCCGCTACACCTGTACTCTGACTTGTATCCTAGCCTGCTCCCCTGAGTTTCACCGTGTGTCCTCTAGTCCTCGAGTCCTTTACCTCAGCCTCTGTGTGTGTGGCTACACCTCCCCCCTTCTAAACCCAACTTCTTTAGAGCCCTGCACCTCGCAGCCAGGCCTTCTGGCATTGTCCTGCATAAGGGCTCCTGCCTGTACCTGCACTCAGGGAAACGGGCATGTCTTTAGGGCTACTCCTTCGGGTCTGGGGTAGGGGTGGGGTCGGGCTGGTACACCTGTACTCTCAATTGGCACATCTTGGACATCCCTATCTCCACACCTGACTCAAAAACCCCTCCTGACAAGTCCTGACCCAGCACTCCACTTTCATCCCCTCTGCGGCTCTGAACCCTCCACTTATCTCTTGGACGTCTGGGGATGAGAATCCACGCCGGGTGCCACAGAATGCCGCCTCGCTCTCTGGGAATTTCCTGCTGTCACCGGGCTGCTGTCTCTTATTCAGCTACAAGAAATAAAACAAACATCGATGTATGATCTCAGCAGATCTGTTGGCCAATCGGTCAGGGTGTAAGACAAGTAGACCACCTAAAACACACAAACAATAACATATGCTGAAGAGTTACATCAGAAACACCAGCACACTTAACTGCATAAATATATAAATTTTCAAACAGACAACCCCAAAAAAATTCCAGCAAAAAAAGCCAACTCTTATCACCCCTAGTCAAACTACTGAATATAATAAAAACAACACCATGTCCAAACCCCTTAATAATACTCCAGAACATATACTCAGAGCCCCCCCAAAGTTAAAGACTTCCCCCTAGCCAAATAAAAAGGAAAAAGCCCATGTCTTGCGACCCATATTAATTCATTAACTTAAAACTTTAAAAATAAACGTTAAAGTTTAAACCTTTAGACAACACTAGCACACCATAGACGCCAATCCCATCACTACATGCCAAACCGAAACTTATTTCAACCTTTTGTGCTGCTGCTGCTGCTCGGCACAAAGGTTTGTCCCTCAGCACCTCCTGAAGTAATGTTCCACGCCCAAGGCCTCCCCCAGCCCCTGTGAGATGAACTCACCATCCTTCCATGAGCCTCACCTGGGAGCCCAGCATAAACCCCTCTCCTCCCGCAGCTCCGTGCCAAACTCAGCTCGGGCTCCCCTCTTAAAGCAGTGCTGGCAGGACCCGCCCCCTCGTTATCCTTTACAGCTTCCACCTGTCCCCTCATCAGTGTGACAGCTCTCACCTGGGGCTGCTCTGTCCCCTCAATCATCCTGTGACAGCTCTCACCTGCAGCTGCTGCCAGTCCCTGCTGCTCATTTCCTGGACATTGCACTGTGTGCACTGACACGCTGGGGCACCGGGCTTTCCTTGCTGTGAATAAGGATCCCTCTGCTCCTGCACGTGCCCAAGGCTGAAACTGGGATTCCACCTCCTAAATTCCGTTTGTGTGAGGTTCACAATTCCTAAGGAAATTTCCCAGCAATCGTTACCCTTCATTTACATTTTCTCCTTTGGAATCATCACTACCTTGTCTTTCTGTGCAAGGGTTCCAAACGTTCATTGGGAGTTCAGTAGCCGGGTTGGCTTGTTTATAACTTAGCTGACAATCCCAGGCTAAATCCAAACACCCAGAGATACAGGGAAATATGGAGACAGTTTATAAATACTGCCCACCTCTGACCCTGAATTCTTCATCGCACATCCTCGGAGCAGATTTACTCCATCCTTTCATCCCAGCAGCACCCCTCCAGCACAACTCTCACTTCTCACACATGTTTCTTCCCACAAACCAAACAGAAATCTACTACAGGGCGAGGCGGGGAGGGGCGAGGCCGGTCTCGGGGCAGAGCCCCCGGGCCCTCAGGGCGGGCCGGGGGGACCGGAGCAGAGCCCGGGCCGGGTTGGAGCCGGAGCCGGTCTGAGGGCGGAGGCCCCGGGCCCTCAGCGCGGGCCGGGGGGCGGGGGCGGTTCCCGGGGCCCGCTGTCCAATCAGCACTGCCGATGCCTCAGCGAGCCCGCCAATCGCGGGGATTCAAAAGGGTGGCGGAAGTAGCTGCTGCTCTATGGGCTCGGTGAGGAACGCCCCGGTGGGGTCCCGGCGCCGTGCACTTGGGACCCGCCCCGCGCCCCTGAAGCCGCGCCCCCGGTACTGCCCGGCCCCGGCTGCCTCCGGGCCCCGCCTCACAGAGCCCCGGCTCCGCCCCGAGCCCGCCCCGGCTCCGCCCCGAGCCCGCCCCGGCTCCGCCCCGAGCCCGCCCCGGCGCCCCGCGCTGCCCGGGATGGGGGCGGGACCATCGCCCGCGGCCCCGCCCCGCCCCTCACAGCTGAGCCGAGCCGAGGTTGCTCGCGGCCCTGCGCGGAGCCAGGCGGGGCCGGAAATGGGACCGGCCGTTCTGGTTCGGGTCCTGTCAGTGTCGGCTGCGGCTCCCGAGCGGTGCGGCCTCCCCCGGCGGGCGGGCTATGGGTCTCGGGGCCGGAGGACCAGGGGGGCGTTGCGATCGGGATCGGGACCGGGATCGCTGCGGGCGGCAGGAGCCGCTCCTGCTCCGCCTGCAGCCGGAGCTGCGCTGGGGTCCTGGCGGGGCTCTGGGCACGGGAGGACGGCGGCGGCGATTTCCTCTGATAACCTCTGATATCGGCCCCCCCACAGCATCATTGATCCCCACCCGAGTGTCACTGACCCCCCCCAATGTCATTGATGCCCCCCCAATATTCCACTGATCTTCCCTCAGCTTCGCTGACCCCCCCAAAATTCCAGTGATCCCCCCCACTTGATCCCGCCCTTTTTCTCCCCTCACGTTTCCCGCCCTTTTTCTCCCCTCACGTTTCCCGCCCTTTTTCGTGGGGAACGACCCCTGAGGGGGCCTGTGGAGGGATTCTGGAGGTCCGAGGGGTGAATTTGGGGTTTGGAGGGAGGTTTTGGGGGGTCCCAGGGATGGATTTTGGGGTTTTTGGGGGTCCAAGGGATGGATTCGAGGGTCCCGGGGTGGATCTGGGGTCCTGGGGAGGTTTTGGGGGGTCCCAGGGGTGGATTTGGGGTTCATGGGGAGGGGTTTAGGGGTTTTATGGCGCCTCAGGGGTGAATTTGGGGTCCGGGGAGAGGTTTGGGGGGTTTTTTGGGGTCCCAGGGGTGAATCTGGGGTCTGGGGAGGGGTTTTTGGGGGTCCCTCACCTGCAGGGCGTCGCGGGGGTGGCAGGGGGAGGGGGCAGCGGGGGGGGCCCAGCGCCCACCCCCCCTTGGGCTTCAGGAGGGCGTCGATGAGACCGAAACAGCTCGGGGGGGGGGGTCAAAAACGGGGGGGGTCACGGGCTGGAACCCCCCAGTGCCCCCCAAACCACCCCCAGAGCCCCCCCGACCTCC
Organism: Chamaea fasciata; assembly: GCF_029207755.1. Taxonomy (NCBI): domain Eukaryota; kingdom Metazoa; phylum Chordata; class Aves; order Passeriformes; family Sylviidae; genus Chamaea; species Chamaea fasciata. The sequence goes on from NW_027094734.1 coordinate 39,924, forward strand.
AGGAGCGCCCAAAACCCTCCTCAGGTTCCTTTGATGCCTCAAATGGGCCGCCCAAACCTCCCGAAGATCCCCCAAAAACACCCAAAGCAGCCCCCAGGACTCCCCCCAGACCCCCCAAAACCCCCCAAACCCCTCCAGGACAACTCGGGACCCCCAGGACCCCCCAAATCCGCTCCCCCGTCCCCCTGAGGCCTCGTTTGACCCGCTCCACGTTGCGGACAGGCACCAGCTGATCAAGCCACAAGCACCAACACCTGCGGGACTGGGATGGACTGGGAGCACTGGGAGGGTGATCAGAGAGAACTGGGATGGACGGGGAGTGGACTGGGACGAACTGGCAGGCGTGTGGGGGTCCGTGGTGGGCACACGGTGCCTAACTGGTCTATACTGGGATGGGTCTAATGGCCCCAGGGGAGGGAGTGTGGCCACACTGGTCCAGACTGGGAGGGGTGTCACCATGGCGCCGGAGGCGGAGTCGAGGATTCGGGCGAGGCAGGGACACCTAGGGGACAGCCAGGGCACTCCCAGGGACACCTAGGGGACACCAGGGCACCCCTGGGTACACCTAGGGGACAGCGAGGGTACCCCTGGGTACACCTAGGGGACAGTCAGGGCACCCCAGGGACAGCCAGGGCACTCCCAGGGACAGCCAGGGCACCCCCAGGGACAGCCACGGGACAGCCAGGGAACCCCCAGAAACACCTAGGGGACAGCCAGGGCATCCTCAGGGACACCTAAGGGAGAGCCAGTGCACCCCCAGGGACACCTAGGGGACACCAGGGCACCCCTGGGTACACCTAGGGGACAGCAAGGGTACCCCTGGGTACACCTAGGGGACAGCGAGGGCACTTTTGGGGACAGCCAGGGCCACCCCAGGGACAGCCAGGGCACCCCCAGGGACACCTAGGGGACAGCCAGGGCACTCCCAGGGACACCTAGGGGACACCAGGGCACCCCTGGGTACACCTAGGGGACAGCGAGGGTACCCCTGGGTACACCTATGGGACAGCGAGGGCACTTTTGGGGACAGCCAGGGCCCCCCCAGGGACAGCCAGGGCACCCCCAGGGACACCTAGGGGACAGCCAGGGCACCCCCAGGGACACCTAGGGGACAGCCAGGGAACCCCCAGGGACACCTAAGGGACAGCCAGGGCACCCCCAGGGACGCTTAGGGGACAGTCAGGGCACCCCAAGGACAGCCAGGGAACCCCCAGGGACACCTAGGGGACAGCCAGGGCACCCCAGGGACACCCAGGGCCCCCCAGGGACACCTAGGGGACAGCCAGGGAACCTCCAGGGACACCTAAGGGACAGCCAGGGGACCCCAGGGAGAGCCAGGGCCCCCACAGGGACACCTAAGGGACAGCCAGGGCATCCTCAGGGACACCTAAGGGAGAGCCAGGGCACCCCAGGGACAGCCAGGGAACCCCAGGGACACCTAGGGGACAGCCAGGGCATCCTCAGGGACACCTAAGGGAGAGCCAGGGCACCCCCAGGGACACCTAGGGGACAGCGAGGGTACCCCTGGGTACACCTAGGGGACAGCGAGGGCACTTTTGGGGACAGCCAGGGCACCCCCAGGGACACCTAGGGGACAGCCAGGGCACCCCCAGGGACAGCCAGGGAACCCCCAGGGACACCTAGGGGACAGCCAGGGAACCCCCAGGGACACCTAAGGGACAGCCAGGGCACCCCAGGGAGAGCCAGGGTCCCCACAGGGACACCTAGGGGACAGCCAGGGCATCCCCAGGGACAGCCAGGGCACTACCCCGAAGACCTAGGGGACAGCAAGGGCACCCCAGGGACACCTAGGGGACAGCCAGGGAACCTCCAGGGACACCTAAAGGACAGCCAAGGCACTCCCAGGGACACATAGGGGACAGCCAGGGCACCCCCAGGGACACCTAGGGGACAGCCCGGGGACCCCAAGGTGCACCTAGGGGACGGCAAGGGCACCCCAAGGGACAGCCGGGGCACCCCAAGGGACAGCTAGGGGACAGCCAGGGCACCCCAGGGACAGCCAGGGAACCCCCAGGGACACCTAGGGGACAGCCAGGGCACCCCTGGGGACACCTAGGGGACAGGGAGGGCACTTTCGGGGACAGCCAGGACACCCCCAGGGACAGCCAGGGGACAGCTGGGGCCCCCCCAGGGACACATACGGGACAGCCAGGGCCCCCCCAGGAACAGCCAGGGGACCCCCAGGGACACTTAGGGGACAGCCAGGGCCCCCAAGGGACACCTAGGGGACAGCCAGGGCACCCCCAGGGGTTGAAGGGGCCCCCCCGCTCCAAACCCAGCACGGCCGCCTGCGTTGCGGCCCCCCAAAAACCCATGGCCGCCCCCCGAGCTGATATCGACCCCCCCACAGCATCATTGATCCCCACCCGAGTGTCACTGACCCCCCCCAATGTCATTGATGCCCCCCCAGTATTCCATTGATCTTCCCTCACCGTCGCTGACGCCCCCCAAAATTCCATTGATCCCTCCCACTTGATCCCGCCCTTTTTCTCCCCTCACGTTTCCCGCCCTTTTTCTCCCCTCACGTTTCCCGCCCTTTTTCTCCCCTCACGTTTCCCGCCCTTTTTCGTGGGGAACGACCCCTGAGGGGGCCTGTGGAGGGATTCTGGAGGTCCGAGGGGTGAATTTGGGGTTTGGAGGGAGGTTTTGGGGGGTCCCAGGGATGGATTTTGGGGTTTTTGGGGGTCCAAGGGATGGATTCGAGGGTCCCGGGGTGGATCTGGGGTCCTGGGGAGGTTTTGGGGGGTCCCAGGGGTGGATTTGGGGTTCATGGGGAGGGGTTTAGGGGTTTTATGGCGCCTCAGGGGTGAATTTGGGGTCCGGGGAGAGGTTTGGGGGGTTTTTTGGGGTCCCAGGGGTGAATCTAGGGTCTGGGGAGGGGTTTTTGGGGGTCCCTCACCTGCAGGGCGTCGCGGGGGTGGCAGGGGGAGGGGGCAGCGGGGGGGGCCCAGCGCCCACCCCCCCTTGGGCTTCAGGAGGGCGTCGATGAGACCGAAACAGCTCGGGGGGGGGGGTCAAAAACGGGGGGGGTCACGGGCTGGAACCCCCCAGTGCCCCCCAAACCACCCCCAGAGCCCCCCCGACCTCCAGGAGCGCCCAAAACCCTCCTCAGGTTCCTTTGATGCCTCAAATGGGCCGCCCAAACCTCCCGAAGATCCCCCAAAAACACCCAAAGCAGCCCCCAGGACTCCCCCCAGACCCCCCAAAACCCCCCAAACCCCTCCAGGACAACTCGGGACCCCCAGGACCCCCCAAATCCGCTCCCCCGTCCCCCTGAGGCCTCGTTTGACCCGCTCCACGTTGCGGACAGGCACCAGCTGATCAAGCCACAAGCACCAACACCTGCGGGACTGGGATGGACTGGGAGCACTGGGAGGGTGATCAGAGAGAACTGGGATGGACGGGGAGTGGACTGGGACGAACTGGCAGGCGTGTGGGGGTCCGTGGTGGGCACACGGTGCCTAACTGGTCTATACTGGGATGGGTCTAATGGCCCCAGGGGAGGGAGTGTGGCCACACTGGTCCAGACTGGGAGGGGTGTCACCATGGCGCCGGAGGCGGAGTCGAGGATTCGGGCGAGGCAGGGACACCTAGGGGACAGCCAGGGCACTCCCAGGGACACCTAGGGGACACCAGGGCACCCCTGGGTACACCTAGGGGACAGCGAGGGTACCCCTGGGTACACCTAGGGGACAGTCAGGGCACCCCAGGGACAGCCAGGGCACTCCCAGGGACAGCCAGGGCACCCCCAGGGACAGCCACGGGACAGCCAGGGAACCCCCAGAAACACCTAGGGGACAGCCAGGGCATCCTCAGGGACACCTAAGGGAGAGCCAGTGCACCCCCAGGGACACCTAGGGGACACCAGGGCACCCCTGGGTACACCTAGGGGACAGCAAGGGTACCCCTGGGTACACCTAGGGGACAGCGAGGGCACTTTTGGGGACAGCCAGGGCCACCCCAGGGACAGCCAGGGCACCCCCAGGGACACCTAGGGGACAGCCAGGGCACTCCCAGGGACACCTAGGGGACACCAGGGCACCCCTGGGTACACCTAGGGGACAGCGAGGGTACCCCTGGGTACACCTATGGGACAGCGAGGGCACTTTTGGGGACAGCCAGGGCCCCCCCAGGGACAGCCAGGGCACCCCCAGGGACACCTAGGGGACAGCCAGGGCACCCCCAGGGAAACCTAGGGGACAGCCAGGGAACCCCCAGGGACACCTAAGGGACAGCCAGGGCACCCCCAGGGACGCTTAGGGGACAGTCAGGGCACCCCAAGGACAGCCAGGGAACCCCCAGGGACACCTAGGGGACAGCCAGGGCACCCCAGGGACACCCAGGGCCCCCCAGGGACACCTAGGGGACAGCCAGGGAACCTCCAGGGACACCTAAGGGACAGCCAGGGGACCCCAGGGAGAGCCAGGGCCCCCACAGGGACACCTAAGGGACAGCCAGGGCATCCTCAGGGACACCTAAGGGAGAGCCAGGGCACCCCAGGGACAGCCAGGGAACCCCAGGGACACCTAGGGGACAGCCAGGGCATCCTCAGGGACACCTAAGGGAGAGCCAGGGCACCCCCAGGGACACCTAGGGGACAGCGAGGGTACCCCTGGGTACACCTAGGGGACAGCGAGGGCACTTTTGGGGACAGCCAGGGCACCCCCAGGGACACCTAGGGGACAGCCAGGGCACCCCCAGGGACAGCCAGGGAACCCCCAGGGACACCTAGGGGACAGCCAGGGAACCCCCAGGGACACCTAAGGGACAGCCAGGGCACCCCAGGGAGAGCCAGGGTCCCCACAGGGACACCTAGGGGACAGCCAGGGCATCCCCAGGGACAGCCAGGGCACTACCCCGAAGACCTAGGGGACAGCAAGGGCACCCCAGGGACACCTAGGGGACAGCCAGGGAACCTCCAGGGACACCTAAAGGACAGCCAAGGCACTCCCAGGGACACATAGGGGACAGCCAGGGCACCCCCAGGGACACCTAGGGGACAGCCCGGGGACCCCAAGGTGCACCTAGGGGACGGCAAGGGCACCCCAAGGGACAGCCGGGGCACCCCAAGGGACAGCTAGGGGACAGCCAGGGCACCCCAGGGACAGCCAGGGAACCCCCAGGGACACCTAGGGGACAGCCAGGGCACCCCTGGGGACACCTAGGGGACAGGGAGGGCACTTTCGGGGACAGCCAGGACACCCCCAGGGACAGCCAGGGGACAGCTGGGGCCCCCCCAGGGACACATACGGGACAGCCAGGGCCCCCCCAGGAACAGCCAGGGGACCCCCAGGGACACTTAGGGGACAGCCAGGGCCCCCAAGGGACACCTAGGGGACAGCCAGGGCACCCCCAGGAACAGCCAGGGGACCCCCAGGGACACTTAGGGGACAGCCAGGGCCCCCAAGGGACACCTAGGGGACAGCCAGGGCATCCCCAGGGACAGCCAGGGCACTACCCCGAAGACCTAGGGGACAGCAAGGGCACCCCAGGGACACCTAGGGGACAGCCAGGGAACCTCCAGGGACACCTAAAGGACAGCCAAGGCACCCCCAGGGACACCTAGGGGACAGCCCGGGGACCCCAAGGTGCACCTAGGGGACGGCAAGGGCACCCCAAGGGACAGCCGGGGCACCCCAAGGGACAGCTAGGGGACAGCCAGGGCACCCCAGGGACAGCCAGGGAACCCCCAGGGACACCTAGGGGACAGCCAGGGCACCCCTGGGGACACCTAGGGGACAGGGAGGGCACTTTCGGGGACAGCCAGGACACCCCCAGGGACAGCCAGGGGACAGCTGGGGCCCCCCCAGGGACACATACGGGACAGCCAGGGCCCCCCCAGGAACAGCCAGGGGACCCCCAGGGACACCTAGGGGACAGCCAGGGCCCCCAAGGGACACCTAGGGGACAGCCAGGGCACCCCCAGGGGTTGAAGGGGCCCCCCCGCTCCAAACCCAGCACGGCCGCCTGCGTTGCGGCCCCCCAAAAACCCATGGCCGCCCCCCGAGCTGATATCGACCCCCCCACAGCATCATTGATCCCCACCCGAGTGTCACTGACCCCCCCCAATGTCATTGATGCCCCCCCAGTATTCCATTGATCTTCCCTCACCGTCGCTGACGCCCCCCAAAATTCCATTGATCCCTCCCACTTGATCCCGCCCTTTTTCTCCCCTCACGTTTCCCGCCCTTTTTCTCCCCTCACGTTTCCCGCCCTTTTTCTCCCCTCACGTTTCCCGCCCTTTTTCGTGGGGAACGACCCCTGAGGGGGCCTGTGGAGGGATTCTGGAGGTCCGAGGGGTGAATTTGGGGTTTGGAGGGAGGTTTTGGGGGGTCCCAGGGATGGATTTTGGGGTTTTTGGGGGTCCAAGGGATGGATTCGAGGGTCCCGGGGTGGATCTGGGGTCCTGGGGAGGTTTTGGGGGGTCCCAGGGGTGGATTTGGGGTTCATGGGGAGGGGTTTAGGGGTTTTATGGCGCCTCAGGGGTGAATTTGGGGTCCGGGGAGAGGTTTGGGGGGTTTTTTGGGGTCCCAGGGGTGAATCTAGGGTCTGGGGAGGGGTTTTTGGGGGTCCCTCACCTGCAGGGCGTTGCGGGGGTGGCAGGGGGAGGGGGCAGCGGGGGTGGCCCAGCGCCCACCCCCCCTTGGGCTTCAGGAGGGCGTCGATGAGACCGAAACAGCTCGGGGGGGGGGTCAAAAACGGGGGGGGTCACGGGCTGGAACCCCCCAGTGCCCCCCAAACCACCCCCAGAGCCCCCCCGACCTCCAGGAGCGCCCAAAACCCTCCTCAGGTTCCTTTGATGCCGCAAATGGGCCGCCCAAACCTCCCGAAGATCCCCCAAAACCACCCAAAGCAGCCCCCAGGACTCCCCCCAGACCCCCCACAACCCCCCAAACCCCTCCAGGACAACTCGGGACCCCCAGGACCCCCCAAATCCGCTCCCCCGTCCCCCTGAGGCCTCGTTTGACCCGCTCCACGTTGCGGACAGGCACCAGCTGATCAAGCCACAAGCACCAACACCTGCGGGACTGGGATGGACTGGGAGCACTGGGAGGGTGATCAGAGAGAACTGGGATGGACGGGGAGTGGACTGGGACGAACTGGCAGGCGTGTGGGGGTCCGTGGTGGGCACACGGTGCCTAACTGGTCTATACTGGGATGGGTCTAATGGCCCCAGGGGAGGGGGTGTGGCCACACTGGTCCAGACTGGGAGGGGTGTCACCATGGCGCCGGAGGCGGAGTCGAGGATTCGGGCGAGGCAGGGACACCTAGGGGACAGCCAGGGCACTCCCAGGGACACCTAGGGGACACCAGGGCACCCCTGGGTACACCTAGGGGACAGCGAGGGTACCCCTGGGTACACCTAGGGGACAGTCAGGGCACCCCAGGGACAGCCAGGGCACTCCCAGGGACACCTAAGGGACAGCCAGGGCACCCCCAGGGACGCTTAGGGGACAGCCAGGGCACCCCAGGGACACCCAGGGCGCCCCAGGGACACCTAGGGGACAGCCAGGGAACCTCCAGGGACACCTAAAGGACAGCCAAGGCACCCCCAGGGACACCTAGGGGACAGCCAGGGCACCCCAGGGAGAGCCAGGGCACCCCCAGGGACGCCTAGGGGACAGTCAGGGCACCCCAGGGACAGCCAGGGAACCCCCAGGGACACCTAGAGGACAGCCATGGAACTCCCAGGGACACCTAGGGGACAGCCAGGGAACCCCCAGGCACACCTAAGGGACAGCCAGGGCACCCCAGGGAGAGCCAGGGCACTCCCACGGACACCTAGGGGACAGCCAGGGCACCCCAGGGACACATAGGGGACAGCCAGGGCGACCCCAAAGTGCACCCAGGGGACGGCAAGGGCACCGCAGAGACAGCCAGGGCACCCAGAGCTCCAAGGGCTATCCAAGGGATGCTCAAAACCCTTACCAACGATTGGCTTTAATAAAGCAACTCACACAAAGTCACCAACATCACGCGGACACAGCACCATTCTTTTGTTGGTCTGTAACGGCTGCAACAAAATACGCCCTCCTGGAAGCAGTTCAGCACTTACTGATCACTTCTTTGTTTTGGCACTTCCCAGCCAGGGCCTGCGGGGCCTCCTGCAGATGCAGGTCTTCGCTGACAAGGCTCCACTTGTGCAGCAGCAGCAGCAGGAGCAGGAGCAGCAGCAGCAGCAGCTCCCTGAAATTTTAGAAAATATTAGAAAAATACAGGCAAAAATCTCACCTCTGTCCTCCCCTAAGAACATCCCCAGGACATCATCCCAGTTTTTCCCAGCTAGGAGCTGCAAGGAATTCAGGCAGGGGAAATGACATCAGGGAACAGCTTTGTAAAGTCAAAGGCAGAAAGAGAAGATCCACCAGCAAAGGGCAGGAAAGGGGAAAGGTTTCTGAAAACATTTCTGCAGTCTAATTAATAATTATTTCCGCTTCCCCAGCGAGAAGAACACAGACTCACAGCCATTCAGGCCTGACAGTCCCCTGCAGCCAGAGCTCAGCACACATCCACAGAAGCAAGTCCAGCATCTGAAAGAAAAAAAAAAAAAAAAACAAAAACCAAACACAACAATCAAACCAGTAGGAAAAGGTGATTTCTTTGGCTTCAAAGTTATTTCAAGTTCTTAAAGCCCAACACAGCTGCTAGGAGAAACAGAGTCAGGGCTCCTGGCAGACAGAGGGTGTTTTCCCCCCGAGGGGATTGCAGAGGAATTGTCTGGGACTTGGACTGTCCCTCGGGGTGACACCAGTTGCTGTGACTTCTATCATTCCATATGTTTGACTCCCAAAACTTCCCAGCCCAGGGGCTTGAGCTGACAGGGCAGCACAAAGATTGTTCTCTGTGTGGTGCCCAGATTTGGGGTTCACTGTCACCTTTGCTAGTTTAGATGAATTATACCCACGGCCCCGAATTCCCTGCTCAGTTCCCGCTGCAATAACCTCACAGTGCCTCACGGAGCACGGATATTCCCACGCAGAGCTGCTGCTTGAATGCCAGACGTGTCAGGAACCAGCAGAGCTTCCAAGGAAGCTCAGCAGGATGGGGACAGGATAGGTTTCTATTCCATAGATTTGGTTAATTATAACCCTCACCCCCTGGGGGTCACCTGTCAGATTTCCCTGGAATTCAGCCACCCCCCTGAGCTCGGGCTCCAGGTGATGTTTCAGAGCAGGAGAAGGCACTGGCCGGCCTGTGCTGAGGCAGCCCCTGTGCCCTCGGGAGGACACAGCTCCCTGCAGGAGCTCAGCTCCTTTCCGAGCCCCAGCAGTGGCCTCTGCAAGTGCCTTTCCCTCAGGCAAGGGACGCCCATCCCTGCCTTCAGCACACCTCCAGTGGGACCCACCTGCAAAAGCTTTCCATCACTTCTGCACTCCGGCCGGCTCCCTGGAAAAGTCCAGACTTCATCCAAACGAAACTCCATCCCACTCAAACCTTTGATTTTGAGGCATCTCCGAGGGCCGTTGCTCTGGATTTAATTTCTGTGAGGGAGGAGCGCCTTGGCTTTAATGCTGCCGACGGGTGATGTCCTCAGGCTGAAAGGGAGGGGATTTGGGGTGGCCAGGACATCCCTGGCAACTGTGTGGGAGCTCCGGGAGGTGGGAATTGCTGTCTGAGCCCCTCTGCAGACAGCCCGAGCCGCCGTTCCCAGGCAATGCCAGCTGTTCCCCGGGGAGCTCTTGGGCTGTGGGTGCCTCTGTCCGGGCTGCAGCATCTCCCCGTGCCCGGCGGGAGCAGCCCCTGGCCGAGGAGCCGCGGCAGCCCCGGGGCCGTGTCCGTGCCAGCCCCGAGCCCGGCCCCGGGCCCTGCGTTTGGCCGCCGCTGCCACGGGCGGGGCCCCGCAGGCACAGCTCCTCCCTGCACATCATCCCAGGGCTGCTGGCCCCGCTGGGGCTGCCGGCCTCCTTCCTCCCTGCGCCTCCGGGCACCCGGGACACCTGCAGGAAACCCCGAGGGACACTGCAGGCGGCACGGGGGGGCACCGAGGCCTCCGGCCAGAAAAGCAGCCCCGGCCTCAGCAGCTGCCATCATTTTGGCCCGGCAACACTCACCTGCAGGAAACGCCCCTGTGCGGGTGGGACCGGCCCTGCCTCTCTGCAGAGCTTTGGCCGTGGAAGAAGGGAAGCCTCAGGACTTGTCCTGCTCCTTTCCGCCCGGAAAGAGACTTTGTGTGAGTACTTTTACGGCAGCTGCTGGGTAAATCCTGGAAAGGACAGGAAATCAGCGTCACTGGAAGAGCTTTGTGCTGTCGTGAGCTGCCAGCCACTTCTGCCCTCGAGCCATTCCAGGGGCTGGTGTGTGAAGCAGCTTTGGCAGAGAAGGCGGCACTGCACTTACCTTAGTGGGGCCAAGCGTTGCCATCCTATGGAGGTCCATCCCCATAATGCAGAGATTGGTTCAGCTGCTTGGAGCAGAGTCCGGGTAATGCCAAGGTGCTGAGTTCGATTCTCAAACGGTCCGTCCGCTTGAGAGTCAGATTTTAGGATCCCTCTCAGCCTCAGTATATCCTGTGACCTGGAAATAAGAGGAAAATTCTCGGCTGAGTTTTAATAAAACAGCTTTTGCCATTGCAGGGTGTGAGCTGCACTCGGCGATTTTCGGCCGCGACGAGCCCCACGAGCCTTCCGCCCTTCCTTGCCGCCATCATGGTTGCGTCTGAGGCCACTTCCGGTTCCGCCGGCATCTTTTTTGCGGCACCTCTAAGGCGCCCGGCAGGTGTTTACACAGACGCCTGACTAAATCCGCGAATCCGAACGCAAGCGCGGCGCGGCTGAGCACACGGCCCGTGTCCCCACACCTGGAGACGCCGCGGAAAATTGCGCCCGGGCGGCGCCGTAGTCGGGGTTTCGTGCAGGCATCTGGCTAAACGCCTATAGGGTCCTTATTTTTTCGCGCCCTTTTGGCCGCCCTTTTTGGAAGGTCGGGCGCCTCGCGCCTGGGCGCCATTTTGTGAGGGGCGTCGCGTGACTTCCGCTTTTGCTCGCCGCCATCTTGGCTGCGGCTGAGGCCACTTCCGTCCCGGCCGCCATGTTCTTTGCGGCTCGGCATAGGCCCCCGGCAGGTGTTTACACAGACGCCTGAATAAATCCACGAATTTAAAAGCAAGCGCGGCGCGGCTGAGCACACGGCCCGTGTCCCCACACCTGGAGACGCCGCGGAAAATTGCGCCCCGGCGGCGCCGTTGTCGGGGTTTCGTGCAGGCATCTGGCTAAACGCCTATAGGGTCCTTAATTTTTCGCGCCCTTTTGGCCGCCCTTTTTGGAAGGTCGGGCGCCTCGCGCCTGGGCGCCATTTTGTGAGGGGCGTCGCGTGACTTCCGCTTTTGCTCGCCGCCATCTTGGCTGCGGCTGAGGCCACTTCCGTCCCGGCCGCCATGTTCTTTGCGGCTCGGCATAGGCCTCCGCCAGGTGTTTACACAGACGCCTGACTAAATCCGCGAATCCGAACGCAAGCGCGGCGCGGCTGAGCACACGACCGGTGTCCCTACACCTGGAAACGCCGCGGAAAATTGCGCCCGGGCGGCGCCGTAGTCGGGGTTTTTGTGCAGGCGTCTGGCTAAACGCCTATAGGGTCCTTATTTTTTCCCGCCCTTTTGGCCGCCCTTTTTGGAAGGTCGGGCGCCTCGCGTCTCGCCGCCATCTTGGTAGTGGAACCCACTAAAATGCCCCCTCGGCTCCTCCCACAAGCGCCTGACTGAATGGACTGCAGCCCGCGGCGCCGCTGCGCCCCCATCCCGTGTCCGCACACCCGCAAACGCCGCGGAAAATCGCGCCCGGACGGCTCCGGGGTCCGGGTGGCGCGCGCAGGCAGCCGGCTGCCACGCGCCCGGGCTCCTTGCCTTTTTCCCTCCCTTTCGGCCCCGAGCTGCGGGCGGGCGGGCGGCAGCGCCGCCCCCGAGCTCACAATGCGGGGCTTCCACGCGCGTCGGGGACGGGCGGGGGGGACAGCTGCACTACCGCTCTTTGGCCACAGGGTGGCAGCATTGTCTCACAGATCATGAGGGACGGGCACGGGGGACAGCTGCACTACCGCTCTTTGCCCACCGGGTGGCAGCATTGCCACACAGATCAGGCGGGACGGGCGGGAGGGACAGCTGCAGTACCGCTCTTTGCCCACACGGTGGCAGCATTGCCGCACAGATCAGACGGGACGCGCGGGACGGGACAGCTGCACTACCGCTCTCTGCCCACAGGGTGGCAGCACTGCCGCGCGGCGGCGCGGAGCGGAGGCATAAACGAACGTGCCCAGGAATGCCCTGGCGAACAGCCTCCGGAATAAATGGCCCAAAAGACCCCCGAGCACACCTGCGAGAACCCTGCCAGCAACCAGACCGAAACAAAAAAGCCTTTCGTTCAGGCTCTATTTCAATATTTTTTATCTTTGTGATTCTGATATTTACATTCATCATTACAATTCATCTTTTATATTATGTACATTATACATCATGTATTATGTTTATTATACTATTATATTTATTATAGATATTAAATATAGAAAGTTATATATAAAATAATTTATTTATTATGTAATGTTATAAATAATAATACATTTCATTTAAATATGATTATGTACATTATAGATGTTTATATTATGTATATTAAATATATTTATAAAACGTGTAGTAAGTAATAATATATTGTGTATTTTTTATTGATATTATTTTTCATATCCTATACTTTTTGTTATTTTTCTTTTTCATTATTTTTTAAATTCGTTTGTTTATATTTTAAACGATATTTTACACTAGATGAATTCATGAACCTAACACATCAGAAACACAATTAATTTGAATTAAATGAGCCTGGTTTTCTAAGGGGTAAAGTTTTAATCTTTATTTAGATAATATGGGCATATTTTCTCTATCTGTATGGGGTTTTTTTGGTGGGTTGCGGGGGATTTTATTTTGGGGGTTTTCTTTTTTTGTTCGCTTTGTTTTGGATTTCTTTGCTAATAAACAAGCAGGGTCGGAGAGTTACAAAATAAAACGTCTACTTTGTTTTTCTTGCTCCCTCTGAAATACGCCTCGACAGCCTGGACAGCAGGCTGCTGCTGGTAACACTGTGCACGGGTAGGAGGAGACCTGGTCGGGGCTGGGAAGGAAAAAAGGGCACCACGGTGGTCACAGCTTTCTCCCTTCAGGAGTTTTATGGAGCAGAAAATACAGAGCTTTTGCCAACTGCGCTCTCTATGACATCCCGACGTCCAGCGGGCACGGAGGTCATTTCTCATCTTTCTTGCCAACAGCCAAACCCCCAGGCGCCCGGGGGAAGAAAGAGTATGGGGAAAAAAAAAAAGGAACAAAGAAAACATGAAAAAATAAACCAAAACTATAGAAAATAATAAATAAAATTAAAATACCAAAAGAAAAAAATTTCAAAGTAACAAAAAAGTGGAAAAAAAATTTAAACAAAAAATTAAAATAAAAAACGAAAAGTAGTTTTAACAAGTAAATAAATAGCTAAAGAAAAAAAATAAAAATTAAAAAACTGAAGAAAAAGTCTTTGAAAAACCACAAAACGCAACATGAAAAACCACAACAAAAGAGCACAAAAATACAAAAATAACAAAAAATAAAAGACAAAATTAAATAAACGCAGCTCTCACCTCCTGCCACTGCCTAAAAAAGCGCCATGGCTTTCCTCAATTATGCAGCAATAAGGGAAACAAACCCAGTGCCCCCCAGAACAGAAGGTTTTCTAGACAATTCCCACTTCTGCTTGGAAACAAATTCTATTTTAGTGGGAAGCTCATTTTGGACAAACATCCAAATGTGCCAAGGTAGGAAAGAACCAGCCCCTTGTGTCCAAGGAACAGCAGCTAGGCCTGGATTCAGGTTTTAATGGCATTTATGTAATTAAAAATGCAGTAAATTGAACTTTACAAAGAGACGAATCGTGGCAAATAAATACTTCAAAGTTTTCTTGGGAAATCACAGAATTTTGTGGAGATGGTGCTGGACAATTGCTGATTTACCAACATTAATTGGGTAAATTTCCTTAGAAATGTGCTCTACAAGGTACAAAAATTCCAATTAGGATGGAAAATTGGAATAAATAAATATTCCCTTACTAAAATCAGAGAGAAAATCAGAGTTATTCCTTCAATTAAAAGGAAGGAATAACATCCAAATCCAAGCCTGCCTGGAAAACAAGCTCAGGAATTTCTAACATTGAAAACTTTTGCAAGAGTCATGAAGTTGGTGAAAGTTCATGGAATGATGATTTAAAATCTGCTTCCTCTGCTCTGATTTAAAGGGAAGTGGGAATTCAACAGGTCCAGTTACTCCCATCCAACCTTGGACTGGGATAAGGCCTTCCAGTGGCTTCACTTCCTACTGGCTCTCTCCTTTTCGCCAACTACCTGCAAGAGGAAAAGCAACAGGAATAAAGTCTCAAACAGGATGGCCTTGGTCCAGGCAGACTGAGGTGCAGCTCCCAGGGAGGGAGGCCAGGCTGTGCCTCGGGGAGCTCCGGGAATCTGGGATTGCCCGTGGGATTCAAGGGCTGGAAAAGCACACCCACCTGCCAGGTTCAGTGCTGGGACAGAGCAAGGCCGGGGCTCGGGGGCAGCAGTTAGAGCTGGGACTGCAGGAGAACACCCCAAACCCGGGTTAAACATCCGGCACGACACGCAGCACGCTCCGGGAGAAACTCGGGCGGGAGAAGCCCCGGGATGCTCCACGTTCCTTGCCCTTGGCAGCTGTGCCAGGGCCTCCCTCAGAATGCTGACCTCACCGTGCAGCTCCTACAAAACAGGAGAACTTATGGGAATCGCCCAGAATCCCTGGACTTCCAGTTATTAAGAACCACAGCTGCAGCGAAAGGTGTACAAACGCTACTGCAAACCAGCAGGGCTGAGGAGACGCAGGGATTTATTCCCGAGGGGACACAAGGATCCCTCAGCCAGCCAGGATTTCTCCCAGGCTCTTCCCACTGCTCTCTAAGGACACAAACAGCAGTTTTTCCCTCGAGTTCCCCTTTCCATCAATGCCAAGACTCGTGTTCTCCTCCAACCCCAGGTTCAGGAAGGAAAGTAGGAATATTATCACTGCACAGACTGTCCAGGAGGGTGTGACTGAGGCAGCAGCACCAGCTCCCACTCCACTGCTGCTCTGGATTCCTGAGCAGCTCCTTTCCATCCTGCCCTTCCCAGCACCATTCCCTGGGTGCCATGTCCACAGACACCTTCTCCATGCAGCTTAAAACCCACAGACACCAACAGAAAGGAGATCAAAAATCAATTCACATGTTGCTAGTCAGAGAGAATGGGAGAGGCCTAAAAATCTGCATTTATTTTAGAACACTAGAGCAATTTCTTCATGACCCTGACTATCAGTGATGGGCAGATAAACACCTTCTTTAACTTACTACCCGCAAAAACATCAAGTTTCAAGTTTAGTAAAGATAAAATTTTGCTGCAAAAATAAAAGAGGTGGGATGCTGGTGTTAGTGCTTTAACCTTCGGACATTAGCGGCTATTTGTAAAACAAATTCATTATTGAAGCAGCTAACTTGAAAATAAGGGGTTTTTACAATAAAGTTGACCAAAAAAGAGTCTCAAAATTAAGATATAGGCTGCACAAATATTTAAGAAAAAAAAAGTTGTCTTTCGTGCGTATAACCTGCCAGCCTCTCATGTTTTCAGTCCTTACCATTTATTTTTACCAAGGTGATGATTAAAACCTTGTCAAAAGCTCAAAAAAAAAAATTCCAGGACAAGGCAGGTGTTTTCCCAAGCACCCTCAGTGTGGAGCTGTGTCAGCCACAAGTGTTTGCTCCCGCAGCCCAGCCCGGAGCAGGCTCCAGCTGCTGCCCAGGGGGGTTACCAAGGGACTCACCTGTTTGAAGCTGTAAACGCAGGTGGCCTGCACTGGAGTGCCAAAAAATGTGAAATGTGTGACTCTCACCTTGAATAGCGATCGATCTTCTCAGGGGAGCCCCTCACCCAGGATGGGGGGCTCTGCCACACATTTCATCTCTCCGCATCTGAAACAAAGTCAGGACAAAAGTCAGAGTGCTGCAGGATACCTTGACAGCTCCACACATCTTGTGGCAATCTAGGAATACCCTCTACAGTCTAACCACACCCCACATCACAAATTTCAAGCCCCCAGGACTATTACCCTCGTACCCCTACACCCAGACTGAGCAGCAAGGCAGAGCAGCTCCCGGCCAAACACACACCAACACCCGTGACACAGCACAGGACAAACGAGGGGACGCAACAGGGACAGAAAACTCTGGCAAGAAGAATGACCCTGAGGGTCCAGAGAACTCGGAATGAGATGACCGAGGTAAGATGGAAGGTGAGCTGGCCAGGCTCAGAGAACCCTGCAGGAACAAGATGCCATCGGGATGACTTATCCCAAGAGACGCAGAGATGGATGCCCGAGAATCCTACGGTCAGAATCCTCCACCTGTCTTTGCATTCTCACAAGACCTAACCCGCCGGAATGGATCAGGGCGGTGCACGGCTGTCAGTACAGCTCAGAACAAGACCTGAAAAGGCATCGGACTGGATACTTGTGAAGAGAGATGGATTCTGATGAGTGTCCGAGCAGCTGAGACAAAGGCACCCGGCTGAGGAGCACAGAGATCAGAAATGCTAAGACTGATGCCAGGGGTTTGGACAGGCCCCTGAAAGGACTAAAGGAAAAGACAAGACACCAAACAGACAGAGTGCACAAGAGACAAGTGACACAACACACACCAGGACTGCTCTGCCCTGCACACCTCAGCACTGACATGAAAAATGAGACTTTCCCTTCACGTAGCCTAAGGGGTCACATCTTGGTGCCCCCAACTCCAAATCTGACTTAAAAAACCCCTCCCGGTGATCCCTGCCCTGGCATCCTGCTTTCATCCCCTCTGTGAGCCACAGCCCTCCACTTATCTCTCAGGCATCCAGGGAGGCAAATCCCTGCCAGGTCCAAAGAAGGCCGCCTCTGCCTCAGGAAAATTCCTGCTGTCGCCGGGCTGTTGTCTCTTAGTCAGCTACAACAAAGAAAACCAAACATGAATGCGTGATCTTAGCAGCCCATCACCCAAAACCCGACAATTCTGCTACTCACTGTCTCCTAAGCTTGCCTGTGTCCTCGGCCCCGCGCTTCAGCTGCGCTCAGAGGCCAACGCCGGCGTCGCAGGGTCTGCCTGGGTAAAGAGCAGACAAGGTGACGTGGCAGCGCTGGAACTTGAGGGGACCCTCCCTCCTTCTCCTCCCTGACTCACCTCAACTCCTCGGCCGTTATCCAAGCCTACCTGGATGGGGCCTTCACAAGGAGAAGATCAAGGCTCCATCACAGACTCCTGGAATGCTCCCGGAGGGCTCACGGGTGAGGTGACGCGGGTCTGTCGTCCCGTTGGTGAGAGGGGAGCTCGGCCTCCTGCGAGTGGACTCCCTAAAACGCACAGTAACGGAGGCTTAGAGTTGCACCAGCGAGTGAGGCTTGAACAATAGCAACGGCTTCTGTCCACCCGTCACTGCTCACCTCGCCCACGTCAGCTTGACTGCTGAGATCCGGCTTCACCACCTAAAAATAAAGACAAAGAACAGAGCTGTAACACAGCCATCATTTACACCTCCCCTGCAAACAGAAACAGGGACTGACCTTCTCAGGGGAGCCCCTCACCCAGGATGGGGGGCTCTGCCACAGATTTCATCTCTCTGCATCTGAAACAGAGTCAGGACAAAAGTCAGAGTGCTGCAGGATACCTTGACAGCTCCACACATCTTGTGGCAATCTAGGAATACCCTCTACAGTCTAACCACACCCCACATCACAAATTTCAAGCCCCCGGCACTATTACCCTCGTACCCCTACACCCAGACTGAGCAGCAAGGCAGAGCAGCTCCCGGCCAAACACACACCAACACCCGTGACACAGCACAGGACAAACGAGGGGACGCAACAGGGACAGAAAACGCTGGGCAAGAAGAATGACCCTGAGGGTCCAGAGAACTCGGAATGAGATGACCGAGGTAAGATGGAAGGTGAGCTGGCCAGGCTCAGAGAACCCTGCAGGAACAAGATGCCATCGGGATGACTTATCCCAAGAGACGCAGAGATGGATGCCCGAGAATCCTACGGTCAGAATCCTCCACCTGTCTTTGCATTCTCACAAGACCTAACCCGCCGGAATGGATCAGGGCGGTGCACGGCTGTCAATACAGCTCAGAACAAGACCTGAAAAGGCATCGGACTGGATGCTTGTGAAGAGAGATGGATTCTGATGAGTGTCCGAGCAGCTGAGACAAAGGCACCCGGCTGAGGAGCACAGAGATCAGAAATGCTAAGACTGATGCCAGGGGTTTGGACAGGCCCCTGAAAGGACTAAAGGAAAAGACAAGACACCAAACAGACAGAGTGCACAACAGACAAGTGACACAACGCACACCAGGACTGCTCTGCCCTGCACACCTCAGCACTGACATGAAAAATGAGACTTTTCCTTCACGTAGCCTAAGGGGTCACATCTGGGACATCCCCAGCTCCAAACCCGACTCAAAAAAATCCCTCCCGCTGACCCCTGCCCTGGTACCCCGCTTTCATCCCCTCTGTGGCTCCAAGCCCTCCACTTATCTCTCAAATGTCTGGGGAGGTGAATCCACGCTGGGCCCCAAAGAAGGCCGCCTCTCCCTCAGAAAAATTCCTCCCGTCACTGGGCTGCTGTCTCCTAGTCAGCTACGATAAAGAAAATCAAATATCAAAGCATAATCTTAGCTGCACATCAGCCAAAACCCAGCAGCTCTGCTACTCACCGTCTCTTAAGCAGGACCGGGCCCTCGGGCCCCGTGCGTGCTTCAGCTGAGCTCGGAGGCCGACGCTCGCAGCGCCAAAGCCTTAGAGGCGTTACTGGCACCGAGCCCACCCACCGTGGCCTCCATTAGGGCTGTGAGCATCCCCGGTTAGAGCAGGACAGGAACGCAGGGTGGACATCCCCGGTGAACCTCAACCCTGTGGACTCTGCCCCACCACTGTCACTTCCTGCCTGGCCCTAGCTTAGGGCTACTGCCTGCACCTCTCAGGACTTCTGGCCTTGTCTTGCGTTAGGATTGCTGCCGGCACCTGCTCTCAGGGAAACGGTGTTGGCAGCAGCGCTGTGAGGGCCGGGATGCCTGTACTCTGACTTGTATCCTAGGCTGTACCCCTGATTTTCACTGTGTGTTCTCTAGTCCTTGAGTCCTTTACCTCAGCCTCTGTGTGTATCACTGTAACCTCCCCCCTTCTGAACCCTGCTTCTTCAGAGCCCTAGACCTTGCAGCCGGGGACGCTCTGCACCGTTAGGGTCCCAAGAGCTGTCCCGCACGCAGGACAGGTACATCCACAGTTGTTCCCTGCCTACCCTAAGAAAC
>NW_027094735.1:0-59280 GCF_029207755.1 Chamaea fasciata
CCGGAGAGTGCACTCGGCGCGGCCAAACGGCGTTTGCTCGCTTCCCAGGCTAGGAGAAGCACTTGCCGTGCTGCAAACAGCTTCTCTGCTTGTGGGGAGCTCGGAAACAGCGTTTGACGCTGTTCCAAGCCTGCCTGCAAGCGAACCGGCGGAGAGTGCACTAGACGCGGCCAAACGGCGTTTTCTCGCTTCCCAGGCTAGGAGAAGCGTTTTCCGTGCTGCAAACATCTTCTCTGCCTGTGGAGAGCTCGGAAACAGCGTTTGACGCTGTTCCAAGCCTGCCTGCGAGCGAACCGCCGGAGAGTGCACTAGGCGCGGCCAAACGGTGTTTGCTCGCTTCCCAGGCTAGGAGAAGCACATTCCGTGCTGCAAACAGCTTCTCTGCTTGTGGAGAGCTCGGTAACGGTGCCTAGCGCTGTTCCAAGCCTGCCTGCAAGCGAACCGCCGGAGAGTGCACTCGGCGCGGCCAAACGGCGTTTTCTCGCTTCCCAGGCTAGGAGAAGCACTTGCCGTGCTGCAAACAGCTTCTCTGCCTGTGGAGAGCTCGGAAACAGCGTTTAACGCTGTTCCGAGCCTGCCTGCAAGCGAACCGCCTGAGAGTGCACTAGGCGCGGCCAAACGGCGTTTGCTCGCTTCCCAGGCTAGGAGAAGCACTTTCCATGCTGCAAACAGCTTCTCTGCTTGTGGAGAGCTCGGAAACCGCGCCTAGCCGCTGTTCGCAGCCAGCCAGCAGCATGCACCCTCTGAGAGTACTAGGCGCGGCCAAAAGGCGCTTTCTCGCTTCCCAGGCTAAGAGAAGCACTTTCCGTGCTGCAAACAGCTTCTCTGCTTGTGGTGAGCTCGGAAACAGCGTTTAACGCTGTTCCAAGCCTGCCAGCAAGCGAACCGCCGGAGAGTGCACTAGACGCGGCCAAACGGCGTTTTCTCGCTTCCCAGGCTAGGAGGAGCACTTTCCGTGCTGCAAACAGCTTCTCTGCTTGTGGGGAGCTCGGAAACAGCGTTTGACGCTGTTCCAAGCCTGCCTGCAAGCGAACCGGCGGAGAGTGCACTAGACGCGGCCAAACGGCGTTTTCTCGCTTCCCAGGCTAGGAGAAGCGTTTTCCGTGCTGCAAACAGCTTCTCTGCTTGTGGGGAGCTCGGAAACAGCGTTTGACGCTGTTCCAAGCCTGCCTGCAAGCGAACCGGCGGAGAGTGCACTAGACGCGGCCAAACGGCGTTTTCTCGCTTCCCAGGCTAGGAGAAGCGTTTTCCGTGCTGCAAACAGCTTCTCTGCTTGTGGGGAGCTCGGAAACAGCGTTTGACGCTGTTCCAAGCCTGCCTGCAAGCGAACCGGCGGAGAGTGCACTAGACGCGGCCAAACGGCGTTTTCTCGCTTCCCAGGCTAGGAGAAGCGTTTTCCGTGCTGCAAACAGCTTCTCTGCTTCTGGAGAGCTCGGAAACCGCGCCTAGCCGCTGTTCGCAGCCAGCCAGCAGCATGCACCCTCTGAGAGTACTAGGCGCGGCCAAAAGGCGCTTTCTCGCTTCCCAGGCTAAGAGAAGCACTTTCCGTGCTGCAAACAGCTTCTCTGCTTGTGGTGAGCTCGGAAACAGCGTTTAACGCTGTTCCAAGCCTGCCAGCAAGCGAACCGCCGGAGAGTGCACTAGGCGCGGCCAAACGGCGTTTGCTCGCTTCCCAGGCTAGGAGAAGCACTTTCCATGCTGCAAACAGCTTCTCTGCTTGTGGAGAGCTTGGAAACCGCGCCTACCTCTGTTCGCAGCCAACCTGCGGCGTACTGCCGGAGAAAGCACGAGGCGCGGCCAAAAGGCGTTTTCTCGCTTCCCAGGCTAAGAGAAGCCCTTTCCGTTCTGCAAACAGCTTCTCTGCTTGTGGAGAGCTCGGAAACCGCGCCTAGCCGCTGTTCGCAGCCAGCCAGCAGCATGCACCCTCTGAGAGTACTAGGCGCGGCCAAAAGGCGCTTTCTCGCTTCCCAGGCTAAGAGAAGCACTTTCCGTGCTGCAAACAGCTTCTCTGCTTGTGGGGAGCTCGGAAACAGCGTTTGACGCTGTTCCAAGCCTGCCTGCAACGAACCGGCGGAGAGTGCACTAGACGCGGCCAAACGGCGTTTTCTCGCTTCCCAGGCTAGGAGAAGCGTTTTCCGTGCTGCAAACAGCTTCTCTGCTTGTGGGGAGCTCGGAAACAGCGTTTGACGCTGTTCCAAGCCTGCCTGCAAGCGAACCGGCGGAGAGTGCACTAGACGCGGCCAAACGGCGTTTTCTCGCTTCCCAGGCTAGGAGAAGCGTTTTCCGTGCTGCAAACAGCTTCTCTGCTTGTGGTGAGCTCGGAAACAGCGTTTAACGCTGTTCCAAGCCTGCCAGCAAGCGAACTGCCGGAGAGTGCACTAGGCGCGGCCAAACGGCGTTTTCTCGCTTCCCAGGCTAGGAGGAGCACTTTCCGTGCTGCAAACAGCTTCTCTGCTTGTGGGGAGCTCGGAAACAGCGTTTGACGCTGTTCCAAGCCTGCCTGCAAGCGAACCGGCGGAGAGTGCACTAGACGCGGCCAAACGGCGTTTTCTCGCTTCCCAGGCTAGGAGAAGCGTTTTCCGTGCTGCAAACAGCTTCTCTGCTTGTGGGGAGCTCGGAAACAGCGTTTGACGCTGTTCCAAGCCTGCCTGCAAGCGAACCGGCGGAGAGTGCACTAGACGCGGCCAAACGGCGTTTTCTCGCTTCCCAGGCTAGGAGAAGCGTTTTCCGTGCTGCAAACAGCTTCTCTGCTTGTGGGGAGCTCGGAAACAGCGTTTAACGCTGTTCCAAGCCTGCCTGCAAGCGAACCGGCGGAGAGTGCACTAGACGCGGCCAAACGGCGTTTTCTCGCTTCCCAGGCTAGGAGAAGCGTTTTCCGTGCTGCAAACAGCTTCTCTGCTTGTGGGGAGCTCGGAAACAGCGTTTGACGCTGTTCCAAGCCTGCCAGCAAGCGAACCGGCGGAGAGTGCACTAGACGCGGCCAAACGGCGTTTTCTCGCTTCCCAGGCTAGGAGAAGGGTTTTCCGTGCTGCAAACAGCTTCTCTGCTTGTGGGGAGCTCGGAAACAGCGTTTGACGCTGTTCCAAGCCTGCCTGCAAGCGAACCGGCGGAGAGTGCACTAGACGCGGCTAAACGGCGTTTTCTCGCTTCCCAGGCTAGGAGAAGCGTTTTCCGTGCTGCAAACAGCTTCTCTGCTTGTGGGGAGCTCGGAAACAGCGTTTGACGCTGTTCCAAGCCTGCCTGCAAGCGAACCGGCGGAGAGTGCACTAGACGCGGCCAAACGGCGTTTTCTCGCTTCCCAGGCTAGGAGAAGCGTTTTCCGTGCTGCAAACAGCTTCTCTGCTTGTGGGGAGCTCGGAAACAGCGTTTGACGCTGTTCCAAGCCTGCCTGCAAGCGAACCGGCGGAGAGTGCACTAGACGCGGCCAAACGGCGTTTTCTCGCTTCCCAGGCTAGGAGAAGCGTTTTCCGTGCTGCAAACAGCTTCTCTGCTTGTGGGGAGCTCGGGAACAGCGTTTGACGCTGTTCCGAGCCTGCCTGCAAGCGAACCGGCGGAGAGTGCACTAGACGCGGCCAAACGGCGTTTTCTCGCTTCCCAGGCTAGGAGAAGCGTTTTCCGTGCTGCAAACAGCTTCTCTGTTTTTGGGGAGCTCGGAAACAGCGTTTGATGCTGTTCCAAGCCTGCCTGCGAGCGAACCGCCGGAGAGTGCACTAGGCGCGGCCAAACGGCGTTTTCTCGCTTCCCAGGCTAGGAGAAGCACTTTCCGTGCTGCAAACAGCTTCTCTGCTTGTGGAGAGCTCGGTAACGGTGCCTAGCGCTGTTCCAAGCCTGCCTGCAAGCGAACCGCCGGAGAGTGCACTAGGCGCGGCGAAACGGCGTTTGCTCGCTTCCCAAGCTAGGAGAAGCACTTTCCATGCTGCAAACAGCTTCTCTGCTTGTGGAGAGCTTGGAAACCGCGCCTCCCGCCGTTCGCAGCCAACCTGCGGCGTACTGCCGGAGAAAGCACTCGGCGCGGCCAAAAGGCGTTTTCTCGCTTCCCAGGCTAAGAGAAGCCCTTTCCGTTCTGCAAACAGCTTCTCTGCTTGTGGAGAGCTCGGAAACCGCGCCTAGCCGCTGTTCGCAGCCAGCCAGCAGCATGCAGCCTCTGAGAGGACTAGGTGCGGCCAAAAGGCGCTTTCTCGCTTCCCAGGCAAAGAGAAGCACTTTCCGTGTTGCAAACAGCTTCTCTGCTTGTGGAGAGCTCGGAAACAGCGTTTAACGCTGTTCCAAGCCTGCCTGCAAGCGAACCGCCGGAGAGTGCACTAGTCACGGTCAAACGGCTTTTGCTCGCTTCCCAGGCTAGTAGTAGCACTTTCCGTGCTGCAAACAGCTTCTCTGCTTGTGGTGAGCTCGGAAACAGCGTTTAACGCTGTTCCCAGCCTGCCTGCAAGCGAACCGGCGGAGAGTGCACTAGACGCGGCCAAACGGCGTTTTCTCGCTTCCCAGGCTAGGAGGAGTACTTTCCGTGCTGCAAACAGCTTCTCTGCCTGTGGAGAGCTCGGAAACAGCGTTTAACGCTGTTCCAAGCCTGCCTGGGAGTGAACCGCCGGAGAGTGCACTAGGCGCGGCCAAACGGCGTTTTCTCGCTTCCCAGGCTAGGAGAAGCACTTTCCGTGCTGCTAACAGGAGTTTGACTGTGGCCAAAGGGATCCAGTCCTTGGAAATCTACTATCACCAGTTCGGCCTGAATCCTGAGTTTTGCCGGCCACCCGCGGGGAGCTGGTCCAGGCCCTTCCTCTCCTTCGGTTTTCTTCGGCGCTGCTTGTCTTGCTACAGCGTGACCCTGCACCCCCTGCGCTGCCGGGACATCCTGCCCCTGTCTTCCGGGACACTCTGCCTTCCCAGCTCCCAGCCCAGGACTTTTCCACTGTTTCAGCTTGGTGCTCTAAAGATCCTGCAGAGACACCGAAACCAAACTGCCCTGGGTCTTGTGAAACAAAGCCCTCAAAATTCTTAGTACTGTTGTCGTTTGTCATTAATGCTGTAGTTGTTTGGTGGGGGGGGGAGGTGTTTTTTTTTTTGTGTGTTTGTTTGCTTTGTATTACATACTAGTAAAGAACTGCTATTCCTATTTCCCAAATCTTTGCCAAAGAGCCTCTGATTGTAATTTTACCTAGCAGATACCTGTCTTCCCAAACCAAGACAGATTTTGGCGCCCAACGTGGCGCTTGAGGGCACTGAGAAAAGAAAAGGGAAGAGAAATAGCAATTCTTAACTAACCTAGTACTTTCTTTTGTGTGCGTTAAATATAAAAACCTCATTAGGCTGCATCATGTGGTCTAACTTAGCCTGGTTTGGGTGGCATGTGGTTGTGGCTGTATTCCTTCCATTTGCAGGCCCTTATCTAAACATGAGCCCTATAACTAAGGCTACTGTGACTGTCATCCAGTTTATTTTATGGCTTAATAAGGTGAAAAACTCATGGATTTTTAATTTCCTCTGGAAGGCAGGCACATGGATTCAGGGCTATTGTACACTAACTGTGTGTTTTTGGAGTTACTTTAACAATAGTACCTACTGTAAAGAAATGACACCGGGGGAGGTTTTTTTTTCCCAACCCTTTACCCATCTCTTTAGGTCTGCCCCACCAGTTTTTGAAAGGTTTAAATCCTCTCTGAATGCTAATGATATCATACAATGGCTGGTGCTGCTAATATGCATATTCTATTTAGCATTCAGAGATAAGGGAAGATTGACCTAGATAACCACCCTGATACCTACCCCACAAAATAAGGATGATACCCCAGAGCCTGACTCTGCCCCACAGCCTGCCTCAGAAAGGACCCACCCGGATTGGGTTGAGGTTCTGGTAAAAGAAATGCATGAGATGGGCCAGATACTGAAGGAGTACATTTCCCCAGCTCATGAAAAACCCTCCCCCTGCCCCGAGAAGGCAGAGACTGATAGTGCAGCAGTAGAACCCACAGACATTACAACTGTCCAGGTTCCAGCTGAACCACAAGAGCAGCCACAGCCAGCAGCAGTCGCCCCTGTGGAAACAAGGAAGTGTAAAGTGAAATCGTCAGATCCTGTTATTAAGGATAAGAAAGGAGGGTCCTCACAGTCCACAGAAGAGCCACAGGTTGAAATCATCACTGAGTCCCTGACATATGAAAGTCTACGTAATCTGCAAAAAGATACTGTACGACGAGGACGTGAGGCTTATACAGCCTGGCTACTTCGAGTCTGGGACCTTATGGGTACAGGTGTGCAACTGGATAGTGCTGAAGCAAGGAATTTGGGACCCTTGACCCAGGATTCAGGTATAAATCAGGTATTTGTAAGAGAGCAAAGGCCCCTTCCCCTTTGGGAACGACTTCTAATGAGTGTGAGAGAGAGATTTGTCCACAGAGACAGAATGCAAGAGCACAACAATAGAATGCGATGGAAGACCCTTGAGGAAGGAATCCAACAGTTGAGAGAAGTGGCAGTATTGGAAGTACTTTTTGGGAAGACCGGACAGCATGATAATGACCCCGACAAGGTTAAATGCACAGGGCACATGTTGTGGAATCTGGCAACTCATGGACCATCCCAATACGCCACATTCATCGCAACAATTAATGCCGAGGATAACCGAGAGACAGTGGGTTCTGTTGCCAACAAGCTCAGAAATTATGAAAGTATGACCAGTGGCCCAATGCAGGCTCATGTCTCTGCGGTGGTGAAGGAACTCAAAGAGGAGATGAGGGAAATAAGAGAGGAGATGAGAAGGAACAGTTCCCATGTAGCACCGGTGCGAGTCACAGGCCCCAGAATCAGAGCCCAACATCCCCCAGCGAGAGAGAGAGGGTACACCCCTCGAGCTGACCTGTGGTTTTATCTGCGGGACCATGGGGAGGACATGGGAGCGTGGCATGGGAAACCTACTTCTGTCCTGGCAGCACGGGTACGTGAGCTCAAGGAGAGAAACGTTAACAGAGGGAGTTCCACTAGAATGAAGGTAGCCTCAGCCTCCCATGAGCAAGCTGCCAGGTATTACGGAGGTGGGAATGCTGTGTCAGATTCCCTCGAAGGAACCTCTACCATGTATGTCCAGGAAGGGAATAATAACCAGTGCTAGAGGGGCCCTGCCTCTAGCCAGGAAGAGGCACGGGAAAATCGGGTTTTTTGGACTGTGTGGATTCGATGGCCTGGCACATCAGAGCCACAAAAATATGAAGCTTTGGTAGATACTGGGTCGCAGTGTACTCTAATGCCATCGGGACATGTGGGGGCAGAACCGATTTCCATTGCCGGGGTGACGGGGGGATCACAGGAACTGACTCTGGTTGAAGCCGAGGTGAGCCTGACCGGGAAGGAGTGGCAGAAACTTCCGATTGTGACCGGCTCAGAGGCTCCATGTATTCTGGGCATAGACTTCCTCAGGAATGGATATTATAAAGACCCTAAAGGACTCAGATGGGCTTTTGGAATAGCTGCCGTGGAGACAGAGAACATTAAGCAGTTGAACACCTTGCCGGGACTATCAGAGAACCCATCTGCAGTGGGACTCCTGAAGGGAGAAGAACAACAAGTACCTGTTGCCACCTCGACAGTGCACCGTCGGCAGTATCGGACAAATCGGGACGCCGTGATCCCCATCCACAAGATGATCCGTGAGCTGGAGAGCCAAGGGGTGGTCAGCAAAACCCACTCACCCTTCAACAGCCCCATCTGGCCTGTGCGCAAGTCTGATGGAGAATGGAGACTGACTGTGGACTATCGTGCATTGAATGAAGTGACTCCACCGCTGAGCGCTGCTGTGCCGGACATGCTGGAACTTCAGTACGAGCTGGAGTCCAAGGCAGCAAGGTGGTATGCCACTATTGACATTGCCAATGCATTTTTCTCCATTCCTCTGGCTGCAGAATGCAGGCCTCAGTTTGCTTTCACCTGGAGGGGCGTGCAGTACACCTGGAACCGGCTGCCCCAGGGGTGGAAACACAGCCCCACCATCTGCCATGGGCTGATCCAGGCTGCACTGGAGAAGGGTGAGGCTCCGGAACATCTACAGTACATCGATGACATCATTGTGTGGGGAAAGACTGCAGCTGAAGTGTTCGAGAAAGGAGAGAGGATCATCCAGATTTTGCTGAAAGCCGGGTTTGCCATCAAGAAGAGCAAAGTCAAGGGACCTGCCAGAGAGATCCAGTTCCTGGGAGTAAAGTGGCAAGATGGACGGCGGCAGATCCCCACTGAGGTCATTGATAAGATCACAGCAATGTCTCCACCGACCAGCAAAAAGGAAACACAAGCTTTCCTAGGAGCCATAGGTTTTTGGAGGATGCACATTCCTGAGTACAGTCAGATCGTGAGCCCTCTCTACCTGGTTACCCACAAGAAGAACAATTTCCACTGGGGCCCTGAACAGCAACACGCCTTTGCCCAGATCAAGCAGGAGATTGCTCATGCAGTAGCCCTTGGCCCAGTCAGGATGGGACCAGATGTGAAGAATGTGCTTTATTCTGCAGCTGGGAACAACAGTTTGTCCTGGAGCCTTTGGCAGAAGGTGCCAGGGGAGAGCCGAGGCCGACCACTGGGATTCTGGAGTCGAAGTTACAGAGGATCTGAAGCCAACTACACTCCCACAGAGAAGGAGATCTTGGCCACCTATGAAGGAGTTCAAGCCGCCTCAGAAGTGATTGGCACAGAAGCACAACTCCTCTTGGCACCCCGACTACCAGTGCTGGGGTGGATGTTTAAAGGAAAGGCTCCCTCCACGCACCATGCCACCGATGCCACATGGAGCAAATGGACTGCCCTCATCACACAGCGTGCCCGTATTGGAAACCCAAATCGCCCTGGGATTTTGGAGATAATTACAAACTGGCCGGAAGGAGAAAACTTCGGTCTCACGGACGAAGAGGAGCAGGAACCAGTGACACGGGCTGAAGAAGCTCCTCCGTACAACCAACTGCCAGCAGAAGAAACACACTACGCTCTTTTCACTGACGGTTCCTGTCGCATCGTGGGAATGAACCGTAAGTGGAAAGCAGCCGTATGGAGCCCCACACGACAGGTTGCAGAAGCCACTGAAGGAGACGGGGGATCAAGTCAGCTTGCTGAACTCAAAGCTGTTCAATTAGCCCTTGACATTGCTGAAAGAGAGAAGTGGCCAAAGCTCTACCTCTACACTGATTCGTGGATGGTAGCCAATGCTCTGTGGGGCTGGCTGGAAAGGTGGAAAAAGGCCAACTGGCAGCGTAGAGGAAAACCAATCTGGGCTGCTGATGAATGGAAGGACGTTGCCACTCGTGTAGAGAAGCTGCCTGTGAAAGTCCGCCATGTAGATGCCCATGTTCCCAAGAGTCGGGCTAATGAGGAACACCAAAACAACAAGCAGGTAGATCAGGCTGCCAAGATAGAAGTGTCAAAGATAGATTTAGATTGGCAACACAAGGGAGAGTTGTTCCTAGCCCGATGGGCCCATGATGCCTCTGGTCATCAGGGCAGAGATGCCACTTATAAGTGGGCCCGAGACCGAGGAGTGGATTTAACCATGGACAGTATTTCTCAGGTTATCCATGACTGTGAGACATGTGCTGCAATCAAGCAAGCCAAGCGGGTGAAGCCCTTATGGTATGGTGGGCGGTGGTCCAAATATAAATATGGGGAAGCCTGGCAGATTGACTACAT
Source organism: Chamaea fasciata (assembly GCF_029207755.1). NCBI lineage: Eukaryota > Metazoa > Chordata > Aves > Passeriformes > Sylviidae > Chamaea > Chamaea fasciata. The sequence continues at coordinate 9,658 of NW_027094735.1, forward strand.
CACCCTTCCCCAAACCCGCCAGGGCAAGCGCTATGTGCTAACCATAGTGGAAGCCACCACTGGATGGTTGGAGACCTACCCTGTGCCTCATGCTACTGCCCGGAACACCATCCTGGGCCTGGAAAAACAAGTCCTGTGGAGACATGGCACCCCTGAGAGAATCGAGTCGGACAATGGGACTCATTTCAAGAATAGTCTTATAAGCACCTGGGCTAGAGAACATGGCATTGAGTGGGTGTACCATATTCCTTATCATGCACCAGCGGCCGGGAAAGTTGAACGGTGCAATGGCCTGCTTAAAACTACCTTGAAGGCACTGGGTGGGGGAACCTTCAAGAATTGGGATATTAATTTAGCAAAGGCCACCTGGTTGGTGAACACTCGAGGTTCCACCAACCGAGCAGGTCCTGCCCAATCTGAGCCCTTGCAAAAGACAGACGGAGATAAGGTTCCAGTGGTACACATGAGAGGTATGCTGGGAAAAACTGTTTGGATTAATCCTGCCTCCAGCAAAGACAATCCCATCCATGGGGTTGTCTTCGCTCAGGGACCAGGTTGCACCTGGTGGGTGATGCAAAAGGATGGAGAGACCCGATGCATACCTCAAGGGGACCTTGTTTTGGGGTGAACTACCCATGACAATGTGGCTGTATCCATATTTGCATATATATATGTATTTTTAACAGTTAAAACTCAATGTAATATGTTGGTATGGGAAAAAAATTCGGGGTGGATAATGTTGGGGGATAGGTTTGTTCTTTTTTTTTCTCTAAAGAATTTTTTCCCCACAAGTTACCAAGGAGACCAAGTGTTGGATAGTGGAGAGTACTTAACCGAAACAAAGAGGTGGACAAAAGGTGGAAGGGGGAGATAACGCAGGTAAAAGACAAAGCTTGAGGCAGCTGCGTGCTTTTCTTTCTCCGGCGTTCGGGGAGACGCGTGTCTGCCGCTCCTCGAGGATCTCAGCCGCCGCAGAGCACGCCGAGCAGAGAACGGCTGTTGCTGGCTGGAGGAGTTTCACTGTGGCCAAAGGGATCCAGTCCTGGGAAATCTACTATCACCAGTTCGACCTGAATCCTGAGTTTTCCCTGCCACCTGCGGGAGCTGGTCCAGGCCCTGCCTCGCCTTCGGCTCCTTCGGCGCTGCTCCTCTTGCTGCAGTGTCACCCTGCACCCCCTGCGCTGCCGGGACATCCTGCCCCTGCCTGCCGGGACACCCTGCCATCCCAGCTACCAGCCCGGGACTTTTCCACTGTTCCAGCTTGGTGCTCTGAGGATCCTGCAGGGACAGCGAAACCAAACTGCCCTGGGTTTTGTGAAACAAAGCCCTCAAGGTTCTCGGTACTGTTGTCGTTTGTCATTAATGCTGTAGTTGTTTGGTGGGGGGGGAGTTTTTTGTGTTTGTTTGCTTTGTATTACATACTAGTAAAGAACTGCTATTCCTATTTCCCAAATCTTTGCCAAAGAGCCTCTGATTGTAATTTTACCTAGCAGATACCTGTCTTCCTAAACCAAGACATGGGGACATGGAGTTTTCTTAACAACAGGAAACACACATGCTCCATGGTCCCTGACACAGCGTGCAGCTCACTGGGCAGGGGGGTTAAACCCCCTAGAGACGGGCGACCCTCTGGCAATAGTCGGCACCTCAGAGCAACTCCTAGAAAACATACACAAAGCTGCATGCTTGCAAATGATACAGGAAAGAAAATTAATCTCTGGCTGTGAGTCGCCAATGCAACAGCCTGTCAAACCTGAGATTATGACCCCCCTCATTCGAGGTTTGCCAGAGTCTCTTAAACCAACAGCAATTTTTCTTCCAAAAACAATAGCATCTATCACTCCGGTAGATTGACTTGAAAGATTTCTTGGCCATACAAGAGATCAAACTGGTTCCACTGACTCCTCACCTTTTACAACTCCTAGCACACAATCTAACAGCAGTCATAAAGTTTGGACATGGAGTGAGGTAGCAGAGGAGTTAATAAGTTACAGTAGAAAATATGGACCAGTGAAATACTCAGAGGACAAACCAGAAAAACCCAGAGGAGTCAGGCACATTGCCTCTCCTAATGAAATACCAGAAAAGGGAAAACAAATTTCAAACCGGCAGCAACTGTGGTTGCTAGGACTGAAAAGGGGAGTTCCACGAGAAGTAATGGATAAATTGCTGTATGATAAATTGGCTAAAATAATTTCCAATTGACCCTGTCCCAAACCTATTGTGTTGGAATCATCCAACCGACAGCCCAGCGCACCTCCTCTTCCGCAAGCCTTGGGCAACAAGCCACAGCACTCCCTAGCACAAGTTTTAAACAATGGGACACAGCAAGAGAGAGATGTTCAACAGAAAATAATTTCTCCCTTAGAAAGCCTTGGTTTGCAAATCCCCTCAGAGAAAATACAAAAACCTTTTCAAGAAGTGAAATTTTTAGGAATCTGGTGGAAAGGAGGTATGGCATGTATCCCACCAGACACTCTAACCTTAGATCAAATTAAAGTGCCTGAGTCCAGGAAAGATCTACAGCATGCCTTGGGATTATTAGTGTTTTGGGGAAAACACATTCCAGATTTTTCAATTTTTGCCAGGCCTCTTGATGATTTGTTGAGAAAGGGAGTAAAATGGGACTGGAGCCCTTCTCAGGAAGAAGCATTACAACTGTTGATTTTTGAAGCCACAGCTCATCAGGCCCTAGGCCCGATCCACCCAACAGATCCTTTTCAGGTAGAATGGGGATTTGCTTCCTCAGGGTTGTCAGTACACATATGGCAGTGGGGTCCTGAGGGTCCGACATGGCCTGTTGGTTTTTATTCCCGTGGTTTCAGAGATGCTGAAAAGAGGTATATTATCTGGGAAAAAGGCTTGTTTGTGGTTAGCCTAGTTCTCATAGAAGTAGAGAAGATTGTACCACAACAACCAGTTGTTTGGAGAGGGCCTTTCCAAGTTTTTAAGTCAGTCACTACTGGGACTCCCCCAGCTGACGGGGTGGCCCAGACAGCCTCAGTAAGAAAGTGGTGTGCTCAGATTGAATATTATTGTAACATCTTCTCAATAACTGAAAGAGCTGTGGAAAAAAACTGGCAGTACAAGAAGCAGAAAACTTGGATAGCATCCAAGACAAACCTGCCTCAGTCATTACCCCTCCCTTTTCTCCCAAACAGTCAGCAATTCCTTGGTTTACTGATGCTTTTCCTTTTGGCCCAACAGCTCTAAGCATATTCCCCTCACTACAGGGACCAAGCGATTCCAAGAATCCAGCACATTACCCTGGACAACGTGTTTTGGTGGACTTCCCCACAGTGGGAGAGGTACCACTAGTGCTAAAACTCCCTCTGAACGAATACCCATGGGTAACCTTTGATGCTCTAGGGAAAGAGTATCGAATAAATGCACACTGGAGAATTTCCATCATTCTAACTTTCTGCCTTCTGGTGGCAGATTCTGTTGTGCTTACTTTTCACAGGAGAACTCCGAGGGACATGAAGGCCATATAAACCATGATAAATATTTTAAATTGGGAATTTTTAGAAGTATTAATGAAAAAATTGGCTGCCAAAACTAGGGATTTGACCAAATTACAGAAACCATTGCAGTTATCCTTATTGGCTTTGGGGACACATCAGTGGTTGCTATCAAACATATTACCAAATTGGGAAAAGGTGAATGTGAATGATCACAAAATGATAATTGATGCTCTTGGTGCTACACAAAACAGTGGTTTTTTGGCTCTTAGCTGCATCCAGACACAGCTTTGGATGCAGACAGTTGTTGCCTCAATCATAAGGGAAGAAGAAGGCACTTTTCCTACTGAAATTCGGAAAATAATTTGGGACAATGCAAATGATTTTGAAAAGGAATTCCAATCCTGGTAGAAATTGGTCAACTTTACCTATAACCCCAATACCAACACAGTTACAGCTTTTGTAATAACCATATGTAATGTTTTGGTACACTTGATATTGTTAATGCAATCATAGCTCAAGACATTTGTTTGAACACAGAACAAAATATCTGCCACTTTGAAATTCACCCTAACCAGACTTCTGAAACAGTGCTAATATATATAGGCAATGGGTGTGCATGCTTTAAAACTGCTTGTGATGTAGTGTTTGTAGAAGAAATAGTGGTGAATCTTAAGAATCACTCAAATTATTGTGTTTGTAACTTTACTACAATTACAGGATGTGATTTTTTGTACATAGGCCCAGTTACCTCTTATCACCTTTTACAATCTGATTATACAGTGATGCACAAATTATTGCCTCCCCTTATTGGGATGAATTTTACTTTAGTGAAGCAATTGTTGCTTCATCAGGACTTAAATGAGATTTTGGAAAAGATCAAGAAAAACAGAGAGAAAACCCTGGTAACTATTCATCACAATGTGAGAGAAATACATCATGTCATGGAAAGGGTAAGAAAAGATGCTGAACACAGGTGGTGGGATACCCTTTTTGGGTGGTTACCTACTGCCACAGGTATCCTGAACAAAGTGTGTCATCCCATTGTTGTTCTTTTGATTTTGGTTTTGATTGGTTTTGTCTTATCAGTCATTTTATACATCCTAAATTGGAAAATGATGAAGAAGTTGACACACTTGGCATCTATAATGGAAGCACACAGTTTAGTCAAGACCCCTTTTGCAAGAGACACTCCCAAAGTTATTGACATGAGATGTACTACCCAAACAGCGAAAATTAGACCTCCAATAGCAGATTAATTTGAAATTGTTGGTTGCTTGTTTTGATTATTGTTGTTTGTTTTAATTATGTTATATTTTAATCAAAATTAAGCTTTTGTTTGAAAATTGTTATAACTTTAAGGAATTTTATGATTTGTTTTGTTTATTTTGAAGAAATTGTTTTAATCAATATTGATTCATTTTGTTTTGCTTCTATTTCCTTTTTCTATTTTTTCCTCTTTCTCACTCTTTCTTTCACACACACTCTCTACTGTCTCTTTTTTTTTCCGGGATATGCTACTAACATGGACGAGTCCTGAAGACTTCGCAAGACTACGGAACCCTGCAGAAGGAGCTCTCTTGACGACAATCATGAGTCACGGGGTGGTGCAAGAGACGGTCTGAAGATCCCTCATCTGCCTCACGACCATCGTCAAGGACAGAGACTGAAACCCCTAAAAGGGACTTGAAAATCTCAACACAGGAGTTCTGGCCTGGCTGAGGTGGGATGTTGGCCAAGTGCTGCCTGCAGGTGTGTTTGATGGAAAACACCCAGCACCCATATGGGAACATCAGAACCTGAGCAGAAACAATGGGCAAGTCACGGTGAAGTGACCGCGCCTGCTGACACTGCACCTGCTGACTTGGACTGGTTGACACTGTACCTGCTGACGACCGACTTGTTCTGAGTTCTCTAAATGAACACACTGCAATGATTTCCCCCACCTTTTTGGCCAACTGCCTGTCGCTTCGGAGAGGACTATAAAAACCCTGGAGACTCCCGCTCACTTTTGAGATCTCCCCACTGGAGAAGATCGCGTCTATAGGCATCTTCAAAAGCCTCGAGGACTCGACCCTCCATGTTGGTAGCTATAATCCCCTTCCCCTCTTTTTCTGTCTCTCTTACTATTCTCTTTTCTCTCCCCACTATCGCATTTGTTGGCACTAAATAAAGGTGCATTTGTGATTGAGTAAACTGAGTTTGTCCCCCACTGTGTCTTTTGCGCTCTGAGATCCCTAAAACGAACCATCACGAACCCCGCTTGTGTGAGTGGATCGTGACAGTGTGCTAAAAGAAATGTGAGGGGGTAGAAGGTCAATACCAAAAATCAAACCAAATTAATCCTTCCTTTTTTTGTTTTTTGCTGTGTTTCCATCTGTTTCCATCTTTCCATTTGCTGTGTTTCCAAAGCAAGGAAGGGGCAGGAGTTTAGGAGGGGCTGGTTCAGCTCAGCCTTGCTGATAAAGCAATTTGGGTTTTCCCTCGTCAATCTGTTTCATTAACTAAAAATGCAGAATTGGAGAAGTTGTTGGATATTTTTGCGTTTTTCTGCAGCTGGCTGCAGGAGACTTTGCTCAGACCGGGGGTTGGGGCTGTCCAGCCTGGAGAAGAGAAAGACCTGGGGAGATTTCATTGGGGCCTTCCAAGACCACAAGGGAGCCTGAAAGAGCTGCAGAGGGACCTTGGACAAGGACCTGGAGCACCAGGACAAGGGGGAATGGCTTTAAACTACAGGAGGAGAGATTTAGATGGGATCTTGGGAAGGAATTCCTCCCTGGGAGGGTGGGGAGGGCTGGGCTGGAATTCCCAGAGCAGCTGTGGCTGCCCCTGGATCCCTGGGAGTGTCCAAGGCCAGGTTGGAGCCCCTGGGACAGTGGGAGGTGTCCCTGCCCGTGGCAGGGTGGGGCTTGAAGGTCCTTCCATCCCAAATTCCATGATTCCAACCCAAAGATAACCTGGATTGGAGGCAGCAGTGCCTGGGGGCTAAAGCACCTTCCCAGCTGTTATCAGAACAGGAGTTGCAGACATTTTATCCCTGGGTTTTCTTCCTTGTCCCTCAGCTGGGAGGTGATGGGAATGACCAGCAGGAGCTTCCCCAGGCCCTGGGAGTGGAACACTGGGAAGGGGACACTGGGAGTGGGACACTTTGGGAACGGGATACTTTGGGAGTGAGACACTGGGAATGGGACACTGGGAGTGGGACACATTGGGACATTTTGGGAGTGGAGACACTTTGGGAATTGGACACTGTGGGAATGGGACTCTTTGGGAATGGGACACTTTGGGAATGGGACACTGGGAATGGGACATTTTGGGACAGTTTGGGAACGGGACTCTTTGGGAGTGGGACGCTTTGGGAGCGGCACTTTTACAACCATTATTGGCTTTGTGGTTTATCCTGAGACAACAGACCCAACCATAAATTGTCACTTCAGGGCCAGCATTTAGTGCCAGCTCAGGGAAATGCAGGGTGGTTGTGGCAGGTATTAAACACCCCCAATAAATCCTGGAGGAGGATCCCAGGGTAACAATGCCTGCTTGCCAAATCTGTTTGCAGAGCGCACAAAAGCAACGAGGAAAACATTGCAACAGCACCAAGGTTTTCTCACAGCTCCACCACAGGCTGCTGCCTCAGCAAAGCTGATTGTTGGTGCTTTTCTTCCAGCCCCAAACTGGGATTGAGCCAGGCCCTGCATCCATTGGGACTGGGATGCTGTGGCTGTAGGATAAACCCCCAGCCAAGCCCCGCAGGGAGCCATTTATCCTGTTTGGAGCCCGTTTATTTTTCTCCTTCCCCTGAAGATGTGTGTGAGGAGCAGAGATTCAGCCAGACCCTCTTCCCAGGCCCAAGGGATGTGTGTTTCTTTCCCGTTTCCTGGAAGCGCTCGGTGTTTGGGGAAGGTTGCTGGGCCACGAGGAGCTGCTGGACACCATCCACAGCCCCTCTCAGGCATTTTCTGCTGGGTGGGACTCCCTGGAAATCCCTTCAGCTTTGTAGGGAAAGCACTTTTCCTACGGGGCACACAGGGTGTGAGGCTGGCTCTGGGAAAGAAATATTCCCAGGGAAGAAAGGCTGGGAACGTGCTGACGGCAGCACTGCTCTTTCAGGTGTCACTGTAAGAAGCTTCTAAAAAGCTCCATTTCTGCTTGGTGGGCAGAAAGTGCAGGAAAAAGTGCTGGGAATGTCCACGTGGACTTCAATTAGCATCAAGCAGCATCACAAGTGGTTTCGTCCAGGCAGGAGTCACAGTCACTGTGAGATGATGAAAACGGAGATGGGATCTGCTTGAGGCGGATGGTGCAGCGGCTGCTCACCTGCGACCTGTATCCCTCAGGGTACCCATTTCTTTAGAACACTATGAAGAACAGAGGGAATTGAAAGTCCACTGCAGTTTAGGTTGTTCTTCACGAGATTGTTCAAGTCGAGCACAGCCATTCTGTTCAGCAGACACACGGGCAGGGGCTTCTTGGAGCGCTGCTCTGGCACCCATTCTTTGGAGGAGGGGATTGCAGGAAAGAAGAAAAGAAGCTCATCAACTACTGAAGAGGAAGAGTCACTGACAGGAAGCAGTGGGTTAAGAAATGTGAGGGGAAAAAAGGCAGAAAACATGAGGTGACAAGTGTGAGAAATGGGAGTGGAAAAAGGAGGGAAGTGTGAGGGAGGAAAAGGGAAGGAAACCTGAGTGGGAAAGGCTGAGAAAACTGAGGGGAAAATGGTGAAGATGTGAGTGAAAGTAGGAGAGGAAGGTGAGAGGAGGAAAAGGCAGGAAATATGATGGGAAAATTCTAAGAAACATGATCAGGGAAGGCTGAAAAACATAGAGGAAAAAATGGAGGGAAATGTGAGGGGAAGAGAGGGAGAAAATTACTGGCAGAGAGAGAGAAACAGGCAGCAAATGTGAGGGGAACATTGTGAGAATCCTGAGGGGAAAAGAGGGAGAAACCAGAGGGCAGAAAAAGGCAGAAAACATTAGGGGGAAAAAAAGGGTGGGAAGTTGGATGGGAAAAGTGGCAGAAAACAGGAGTGAAAAAAGGGCAGAAAATGCTAGAGGAAAAGTAGAAGCAACATGAGGGGAAAAGAATGATGAACGTGAGGGGAAAAGTGGGAGAAATGTAAGAGGGAAAGCCTGGGAAACATGAGGGCAAAAGTGAGAAACATGAGGAGACAACTTGGAGAAAAATGACTGAGGAAAGGAGAAAAGCATGAGGGGAGAAAAGGGCAGGATAAGTGAGGGGAAAATTGTGAGAATCGTGAGAGAACAAAAAAGCAGGAAAAAGCGGGAAGTTGGGGAAATGTGAGAGGCAAAGCATGAGGAAAGGGAGCTGAAAAGGGTGGGGAAAATAAGTAAAACTTGGGAGGCAAACATGAGAGGAAAACTGTGAGACTCGAGAGGGGGAAGGGGTGGAAATGTGAGAGGGAAAAGAACAGGAAATGTGAAGGGAGAAAAGGAGAGAAGGCAGGATTGGCATGACAGCTGAAATGATTCCTAACACATTCCCCCATGCATTTGCCCATTTATTGCACTAGCCCAGGGCTTCTCTGTATGTCCGTCTCCCCCTGTGCCTTGATTCCTGTTCGGAAGCAGTAGAAGTGCAGGATGTGCCCACCAGCAGGAGCTGCTCCAGGCTGGGAAGGGGCCAGGTGGTGCTGATTTCCAGAGGCTTCTGTGTCCCAGGTGAGGCCAGGGCAGGAGTGGGTTGAAAGGTGCTGCTGCTGCTCCTCTGTGCCAGAGAGCCCTGGCTGGGCAGGGCACGGCGCCCACTGCACTGCGGGCTCTTTCTCCTGCCACAGCTGGGCACACCTGGCAACAAATCATGACGACTTGTGGGGAAACCAAGGGCTTTGTGGAGGCTGCATTGCTCTGCACACACCCGGGCCACCTGCAGCACAGAGCTTTGGCCCCCAGAAATGTAAACCCGAGGGGAACAGCTGGAAAAGGTTTCATTTTCACCTTTCAATAGAAGCGACTAAAATCAAAGTTACCAAGAAGGGCTCCGATCCCTGGTGCCAGCTTGGTGTGAGAAAGGAGGCATGACTTTATTTCAGTGCTGGGTGCGTGGGGAATCACTTTCCTAACACGTGCTCAGCCAGAAATCCCACCTACTCATTTGTAACCATGGAAATAAGACCTACTCATTACTTTGCTGAAACTCACAGGCTAAACATTCCCTCAAATTAGTTGACATATTTAAACCACTTCTCAGAAGTTACTGACAGGAGAGTAGGGCTCTCTTGCGAGTCTCAGGTGGTCATTTGGGGAACATCCCATTCCTGCAATTCTCCTCTGATGCCCAAGAGCCTCCTACAACCACTCTTTTCCCCTTGAATTCATTCCAGCTACATTCTTAGGAAGACTACTCTATTCTCAAGGCTAAGGTAGCCACTTGCACACATCAATCACTGCTCCGGAGGAATAGAGGGCTTAACACTCTGTTAATGCAAAGGGAATTCACAATTTGTTACAGTTCAACATTTTCTCAAAACCTGCCTTCTCTGGGAATTGCTCACAAGCATGTCCTCAATGCACCTTGAAAATGTTTTTGCTGACTGAAGCCAGAGTGTGTCTTTCCTTCAGCAATTCAGAAGAAAAACACAAACTGCCTACTGAAACCCTTCTGCTCCCTTCCAAATCAGTTCACTGCTCAAGCACGAGCCACAGGCTCATGCCCGATTCCCTCAGTGAGATAGGAGGTAATATTTTGCTGCAGCTGCAGGGTTATTAGAAGAAAGAACGAAAACTGTTGGTTCTTGGGGTTGTTATTTAGGGTTTGGATTGGTTCTAGTTGATTTGTTGGGTGTTGCTGTGAGCTGGGAGAAAGGCCAGCGTGAAGACCAAACCAAAAGGGAAGTAGGAGAAGAGGGGAGGGGACAGAAAAGGAGGCGGTGGGGACAGAATACAAGTTTCCTTTTACCCAGCCAAAGGGAAAGGGGACACGGTTCACCCTGGACTGGGAAAGGCAGTAAAAAGCAGCATTTTCTGTGTGTGTGTTGTGTGTGTTGTGTGTGTGTTTGGCTCTTGGGAGAGGGAGATACACACCCAGCTCAGGGGAATCCTTCCTAAGAAACAGTTCTCTTTGGCTTTGAGGACTTTTTCCCCATTTAATTTCATCTAAGAGTTGGCTCCTTTCTAACACCCTTCTCCCAGCAGCTCAGGGCTGCATTGCACAGTGCTTGCTGTGTGCCAGAGAGCTCAAAGCAGGCTGGCCTGGCGCCCTGGAATATTTCTGCAGAACACTCTGCATTTCACCCCTTTGCTCTGGCTCAGTGCACAACTCCAGCACTGCAGGCGCTTCCTCCCAGAGCCGTGTGAGGCCCCGGCTCCTGCAGATGTGACCTGACAAGCTGTCCCTGCCTGCCGCTGGCCTCGCTTCCCCCGGCAGAAGCGCCGTGCCTGAAGGAGGCTGCCCTGTGCCGGAGCCTGCGGAGCAGCCCGGCTCCCTCCCCTGTGCCCAGAGCGCTGCACACACTGCTCGCCTTGGCCAGGAGTTAGAGGGCAGCCGGCACAAGGGTGGCAATCCTCAGCCAGGCCTGCAGCCCTCGGCTGTGGTTTGCCTTTCTCTGCTCCTGTGCACGCTCCGGACGGCCGATGCCACCGGTCTGTGCTGTGCCCAGCACGGCCACGCTTCCCCTCGGGAGCAGCCGGCTGCCAGCTGGGCTCTGAGAGCGCAGGATTCGCCCGGGGCCCCCAAGAGGCACCCAGGGCCGGGCTGCTGCCTCTTGCAGCTCCAAGGGCCTCCTTGCAGCTGCCTCTGCCCAGGCTCAGGCTGCTCCGGGCTCTGCCAGGGCTCTGCTGGGGCTCCAGCCTGGGCAAGGCAGGGCCTGGGCTCACCCTGCAGCCGCTGACAGCTCTGCACCAGCTCTGCGCCTTTCCCAGCAGCCTCCCTGATCTTTCTGCTGTCTCACTTGGGCAAAACTCTCCCCCAGACAAAGAGATTGCACTTAGGGATACAAATGCAAGTGGCAGCAACCCAAATGCTCTCGAGTCAGAGCTCAAGGCCTGCATCTGCACAGGGTATTTGGGCTGCCCCACTCGTCCTTTGGTTCTGCCTGCAAATGCCACTGCCCTTTCTGCCTCAAACACAAGTGCCACAGCTGGGTAAAACCCAGCCCCTGGGCCATATTCCAAAGGCACTGCGGTCCGGAGAGCATGACGAAAGAAGAGCCTACTCCCCCTTCAAACCGTACCAAAGAAGGCATCAATGTCACTTTCCACCTCTAAGCAAAAATGGACAGTTCAGAAGGAAATGTTGAGCATTCTCACAGGCTCAGAAGGAGGAGAATCTTCAAAATGACTTGAGGTTTCAGAAACTTTATTTACAATCCTAGGCCAAAATACTACCCTACAATCCTAGGCTAAAATCCTACTCTACAATCCACTACGATGCTGGTGATGGAAGAAAAAGTTTTTAAGTGACTGGTCCATTCCTGTCAACTCCTTCCACCTCTTAAAGGTAAGGATGAGTGGCACCAGGCTGGATGTAGGCTTGGCCGATGTTACAAATGGATGCTGCACAAAGGAAAACAAAAAAGCCAAGAATGAACCATTACTTTCCAAGCTAAGAGCCCCAAAATAAGGGTAATCTTTTTTTCAATGAAAATGGGGATTGAGTCAGAGTAGGTCTAAGGAGCAACAGTGGGACAACAGTGGCACAGCTTACTGCAAGAGCTGCTAAATGTCCCAGGCCTGGAAATATTTCAGGTCTGAGCATCCTGATCTCTTGAAAGACGCCCCTGCTCATTGCAGGGCACTTGGACCAGATGACGCTTACAGGTCCCTGCCAGCCCAGCCCAGTCTAGGATTCCTGGCTGTTCTCATTTGAACAGCACCAAGAGTGGAGGTGAGGAGGACGAGGCTCATCTGATGCCTGGCACTTCAGTGCAGGAGGAGCCCGTCCCTGGGACACTGTTTCCCCTGCAGCCCCTTGGCATTTTACCTGCAGCAGCTCCTTGGCAGACCAGCGCCGCTCCTCGTCTCTCTGCAGGCAGCAGCTCAGGAAGTCACGCAGCAAAGGGGAGAGGAGCTTGGGCTGCTGCAGCTCTGGGATCCCTTTGCTGGCTATCAGGAATCGAGCCTGGAGAAAAAGGAAAGACGAGTCTCTCAGCTGCTTCTTTCACATCTGGAACTGCTCTCCCAGATCCCATTGTTTCAGCTGCACTCTGCAGTGGCAGTTTCTGCCGTGGCACAGAGGAAGAGATGACTTTCCTGGACCAACAAAAAACCCAAAGCCTGATGCAGTCACAGCTTTTCCAGCATCCAGCAGATCTTGCCCTGGCAGCTGATTTCATTGACTGACCTCCTTAGTGGAAACTACATCAGCAAAAGCACCTTTGCTTCTCCGAGGATTCACCTGACCAGCTTGACAGGCTAGTTGGAAGAGGGACTTTGCTCTACTAACTCACTCTAGTATTTCCAAGGAGTATGACATGAAAAGCATCCCTGCAGCACTTGTTGGTCCCTTAAGCACAGCTGCTATAAAAGTCATCAAGCTTTTTCCTTGGTTCTTGAAAACAATGGTAATTAAAAGTAAAGAAAGGAAATCCCTCAGTTAAGGCAAGTTTCCCTGTGAGAAGAATGGGGGTACACTTCTCTCCAAACCACTGCTTTAGAAACTTTGTTGGGTTTGGGTTTCTTTCCTTCATTTCAGGAAAGAGAACAGCAGCTCTAAGATGCTTGTTTCCTGTTAGTAGGGCCATCTACACGGCCAAAAGAGCTGGAACGACTTCTAAGCCAAAGCCCAATGTTGCCTGAGAAGGGAGATTGTCTGCCTGGGCTAAGGCTTGAGTTCCCCCATGGATGCAACCAAAACCCCAGCAGATGCTGATGTGCTGCCGGGACTTTTTCAGAAAGGGACCATGGTGAAAGTAGTTCCAGCAGATGGCAATGGAATTTTGTCCAATGGCACACAGAACGTGGGATGGGGGAGAAAGACAGCGGGATCAGAGAGTATTTACACCTTACCACGAGAGGACCTTTATTCCCGTAAGGAGGTTCTCCTTCCACCATTTCAATGCCCACAATTCCAAAAGACCAGATGTCTGCTTTGGGGCCATAGGACTCAGCTTTTGCAATTTCAGGCGCCATCCACCAAGCAGTCCCGGTCACCGATCTCCGTCTACTCTGCTCATAGGTGAGTTGAGCAGAGAGGCCAAAATCAGCTGGGGAGAAAGCAAAAGACCGTTTTTATTTGAATCCTGTGCAATTAGGAAAGCAAGGAAAAGAATTGCCCAGTTGAAGTTGGAGAATGTGCTGCTGAATCTCCTGGACAACTGTCCCTGCTCTGTTTCCTCAGGACTTTAGCCAAGGAAATATGGCATTGGCTGCTTCAAAAATCCCCACATTTTTTACACGGCCTCCAGCAGTGTCTTTTCTTCCCCTGAAGCTTTAGACTTGTAGCCCCCTCCCTCTGGAAGGGACACACACAGAGCAATGCCACTGTGCACTGCTCGATCCTTGCCATTGGTCTGTGCACGTTGCCACCGTGTGCTCAGCTCACAACAGGCTCCCTGCACTGCCACCAGCACCATTTTGGGGGGGTTGGCACTCACTCAAAAGCAGCCCCACAGCCCACATATCCCTGGAACGCTGCACCTGCCCAAGAATATACTGACCCAGCTTGACAGAGCCATCCGTTTTGAGGAGAATGTTGAGGCTCTTCACATCTCGGTGTATCACGTTGTTGGAATGGAGAAAATCCAGTCCTTGCAGGCACTGAGAGAGAAACCAGAAACGGGAGGGCAAAAATCAGTGATGTGATTTTATCACACAACAAAGGAAAGAGCTCTCCAAGATTCCCTCTGCAGGGGAATGAGGAGTAATGGCAGAAGACAGTGCCGTTGAGGGCAAGAGCTCGCTGCTCCAACACAGGCAGAGCAGCACCTTTCTAAAGAAAGGCATGTCAGCTTGTCAAAGAGCAACAGCAACTGCTGGTGTAGACTCTGCCCTGCAAACCAGCCAGGATGACTGCTGCTGCAGTGCATGTGCTCAGAAGTACAGAGCACTCTGGCTGCACTGCTAACCTTTCCAGCTGAGGACTCAGAGAAATGAGTCTTTCTTCTTTGCTGCTCCTTTCAAACAGTGCCACCCCCACCTTTGCTTTTACAGGCAAGGAATGCAGTGCAGACAGGCCAAAGAGGCAAGATGGAGAAGAGCAAATACAAGAGCCAGAGTGAGAATGCAACAGCGGGAGAGAAGAGGACAAGAACAGAGTCCAGTGAGTGCAGGGGCACTGGCAGGCTGTTCACTTGAGAGGCTCTTGCTTGCCCAGAGCATATCAGCCACACAGAAACAAAGCCTGGCTCACGGAATCACTCCTGTCCTGAGCCCCTTTCCCAGACAATACTGCCCAAGCCCTGGGACGCACAGATGGGATCCCTCACCTCTCGACTGATGGTTGCAACGTGGTGTTCACATATGCGAACCTCAGCGATGACATCATCCAGAGAGCCTCCATCCATGTACTCCATCACCAGCCAGAGTTCGTCGAGCACAAGGTAGCTGAAAGAAGGGAACAAGGCCATGCAGATGAACATGCATACATTGGTTTCTTTGCTTGATTCTTGTTTCCGGGTCCCTTTGTGACAAGGACAGAATTCAAGGAATAGACACTCCCTTTAGGCTGTGCATTGTTTGCAGTCTGTGCAGTCTCAAGGAGAACAGCACATCTGTGAAAAAGGAGATATTTTAGATGGCCAGCAAGCAAAAAGTACAGTTTAGTATCAGCCAAGATGAAAAACCTGTCCCGCATGGTATTTCTGGAAAGGAGCACCTAGTGTTCCTGGCATGGCCAGCCCTGGAAAAGAGGGGCAACAATCCAAGGGAAATCCTCTCTAGCATGCTTCATCAGCATTGAAGAAACTTGAAAAAATCAATCTTGAGACAACATGGAGGCAGTGAGCTTACAAGGTATTGACTTAGTATGGGAGGGTTGATTCAGGTTTTTGGCCAATGTTCCAGCTCAGTGTTTGAAAGTCAGGGAAGACACACGCAGGCAAAATACACTCTCTTCCCATCCATTGGAGATGAGTAGAGAAATAATAATTAACTGATTATTAACAGCTCTATTTTCTGCCAGTGTCCAAAGTGGGGTTTTAACCTCGCATGCTCTTACTACGGAAACAAACCTTCATGGGAAGAGACCATGACCACTCACCTGTCTAAATAATCCACAATATGGGGACTCTTATTCTTCTTTATGATCATGATTTCATTAAGCGCTTGTTGATTCCTATTCAGTCCTTGAAGATTGATTTTCTTAATGGCCACCTAGAATGACACAGAAAATCAGTAACTTTAGAAGCTGGTGGAATGAGACCACAACACACATGGAGCGAGTGATTTTGCAATGACACAGGTGAGCTCTGCCAAAGTGCCTTGCGATTAGACAAAGGAGTAATTAGGAACTGACATTCCTACAGCTCATTTCTCTGCTCCTTTGGGGGCCAGTTCCAGGACACGTGGCCACTGACCACAATTTGCCTTGTCCACTTGTTAAAAATGGTGTCTCAACTCTCACCCCCCAAAGCTCTGAGCACACTCTCTGTTTCTCTGTCCGTACTTCAGAGGAAGAAATGCGTGCCTTGGTACTCTGTGGATACATCTCGGGCTATAGGCAAGGCTTAGGGCTTTTAGGGACGCCTTGCAGATCTCTCCCTACGTGCAGTTCCCAAGTGCAGCACTGCAGGTGGCTAAGGAACTGGCAGGAACATTCAGATGTATTTGCTGGCAGCCAGAAATGGGAATTGAGGACTCTGAAGCCGTAGCCCCAGAGAGCAGTGAGATGCTGCAAGGCACCACCTTTGTTGGAGCAATTGAGAGCCAGGGAGAGCGTCCTTCTCTGAAAGGAACCGCTGCCCTCCTTGCCTTCCTTCTGGCAGCTGAGCAGGACAAAGACTGTCCCAAATGCAGCTGGCTGGCTGGCACCAGTCCGTGCTTCTTGTTCCTTTGCAGCACAGCTCTAGCCACAGCTGCAGCCACAGCTGACACGAGAGAGGAAAGCCCTGGAGAGCAGCAGAATCTGCAGGGGCTCTTGACATTTACCTGTCGTCCTGTGGCAGTGTCGATGGCTCTGCAAACCTCTCCAAAAGCCCTAGAAACAAAACAGCAGCAAAGAAAGGAGAAGCCATTTAGACCTTGGAGTGAAAGCCAGTCCAGACAGGAGATGTCTGCTGGAAATGCCTCCAACCTGCAGCATGCAGGAGGGCTCTGCCAGAAGGCAGATGATGCATTTTCCTCTCCAGTGCATGGGCACTGGGCCTGTTTCTGAAGCATTGGGGTTTAGTGCCTCAGCTCAAAAGGCCAGGTGATTCTTTCATCTTGGATTTCAGTTTCTAAACTGGGCAGTTTTTATCCTGATCACACTATTTCCTTCAGCAAACTCTTGGGAAGAAATGTTCCTTCAAACAGTTATCTGCCTGCTACAAAAAGGGGTGGTTGCTGTTTCTGGCAATGAAATCCAAGTGTCTTTGACAATTCCTTCTGACCACACTTCCAAATTCTGGCTGGTACTGAGAGATGGGGCAGACTAACCCCAGTGTCTGAATATGTTTGCAACTTGCCTGACTTCACCCTTGACAGATATTCCAGCAGCAAATCGTTGCCCCAAGATTGTGTACAAGTAACTGTGGTTGGACTCACCCTCTGCCAACAATTTCCTCTTCAATGTATTTCTTTCGGGGATTTTCCATGCTCGCCATTTGCCCTGAGGGAAACAAAATGCAAGATGTTCACTTGAAAGCAGAGATCCCACTATCCAGGAGATATAAAAGGCAGCCCTGCTGGGGCTGTGCAGTCTGGCCTTCTGAGTCCTTTGTGGCCAGCTGCGTAACAACAACAACTGCAAGAACTGCAACAAGACAGGCAGCTCTGCAGTACAAGCAGGCCAGCACTGATTTCTACAGTCCTTTGAAGAGATCTCTTGACAGCAAACAAAGCACAGGGAGATGCATTCCCAGGAGAGGAGGGCATCTTCCCCACCTTGCAGCACTTTACCAAAAGAATGCCTTTCCCTTTGTAAACCCAAGCAGCTCATGCTCTAACCAATCCCAAGGGGCCTTCAGCAGCAGGACCCTCACCCTTGAGGAGCAGGCTGAGCTGGAAGACGCCCTTGCCCGTGGCCCACGTGAAGAACCACACTGCTTCTCCTCCCCCTGACAGCAGGGATCAGTCCCTGCCATTGCACTCGCCCTCTCAGCCCCGCACACGTGCCCACCTTCCCGCAGCGGGCAAGGGCAGCAAGGACAGCAGTGCTCCTCAGGTGCCGGCGGGACACGGACAGCTGCCCAGAGGAGATGCTGACCCTCTGTGAGCCCAGCCCAGGCCGTGCAGGAGCCAGCCCAGAGCAGGGGCTGCTGCCTCGGGGCAGCTCCGCGCTGCAGCGGCCGGCCGGCAGCGGCACTCTCCCAGCTAAGGAAGGCTCCAGCCTCGGCGCTCACACCAGCCCTTAGGGCCAGGGCAGCCACCGCCACAAAGCTGCCAAAGCCCAGGCACCAGCACTGACAAGCAATGGCAAGAAGGCACGGCCACACCCAGCCCCTTCCAAGCTGCTGCCCCCACTGAGGACACGGCAGGATTGGCTTGGAGAGCAGACACACCCAGGTGCACGTCAGTGCCCTTTTGTGCCAACAGGTGACGGGAGACAGAGAGTCAGCTGGGCTCTCTTCTCAGCCCCACCAGGTCTTATCTGAGGGCACAGGACCGGCAGCTGCTCTGGGCAAGAAGCAGCTTCAATGACTTGTGCTGTAGAATCACAAAGGGCTTGATGTGTTTTCCTAGAGACTGATCTGAGCAGGGCTTGGGCCAGTGGGTAGCATTCTAACAGTCATGGGAATGACTGGGAATCAGGTAGGAAAAAGTGTCATGGATCTGAGGAATATACAGCAGATGGGCTCGAGGCTCACACTTGAGAAATGCCTACAGTGCACTTTTATCTGATCATGTCCCAGGCCTATGTCTCTTGGATGTATCTTTCTAGGAACAAAACTAGGATATGAAATACAGATTGTAATAAAAAGATCTGTTTTTTTTCATTGGGGGCACAAAAAAAACAGCTCTTGCTCTCTGTTTCTGCTGTCACCTGATGTTCTTTCCAAAGATTCCTCACTGACAAATATATAATATTCTCATTAAAAACCCTGCAGATGTAGTAGTGGTAAATAAGAACATCATCAAAATGACGTCACTAAGACACATGGGGCAGAAGAGCTCCTTCAAGATGGAGAAAAAAACCTCTACCCAAAAAAAATCCGGAAAAAAACCCAAACTAAAACCACAACCAAAAGACAAAATGCCAAAACCAATTTCCATGAAGGTATTTTTTTGCTCGGATGGCAGATGAGAAGTCAGGAGTCTAAGGAGAATTTAGGAAGCTGACTATTCTATCCAGTTTGGCCACTAGCACACAGGACTTGCCCAAATCATTTGCTAGCTCACAGCCTTCTGCTGATGCAAGGACAACCCCTGCTTCTGCCTTTAGCAGCTGGGGAAGCTCAGGCAAACCCCAGGCACGTCCAAGCTGCCCTCAGAGGCAGTGGGAACACCCAGAGCACTCTCTTGCTGCCTTGGAGCACAGCCTTTCCTGTGGGGAGCCCTAAATGCTCCTGGGACACCAAAGGGAGGAGAATCATTGGGTCCAGCTGTGCTGACACGTGCACACAATACACTGTCCCTCAGAGAAGAAAGACACAAGACATACTCAGGAGCTCCAGGGACTCATCCTCATCATCCTCCATCTCCTGTTGCTGAGCAGAAGCCGTGTCAGTGCTGGAGATGAACGAACTGCCCGGGTTCCACTGCACAGCTTGGCCAGCACTAGTGCCTTCAGGTGACACTGCTGCTCCTGCAGGTTCAACAGAAGAGCCTGTGGAGATCTGAGACAACAAAGGAGTTGGTGTCAGAAAGAAAAGTGGCTGGCAGAGATTAGCCCCAGATCCCATTTCAAATGCAAGCCCTTAGCAAGATGCTGTCAGCCACATGCAGGGCTCTGCCATGGGTTTGTTCTGATGTCCACTCCTCAAACTGGATGGCTCAAAGCCAAAGGCTGGTTTGACTGGAGTGCAAGGCCAGATTCATTGTCCATTTTCTCCAAAATGCATTTGCGTGGGTTTTCTGAAGGGTGACTGCCAAAATGACCATTCCACTTTCTCCCAAGGACGCTTTTCCCCCTCCAAGGGCTGCAGACACACTTGCAGCTCTTTGTTCAAATGTTCTACCTTCTCCCATGGAGTCCTCTTTTCCTCCGGCATCTTCTGAACGTGCCCAACCGGCAGCGCTGCTGCTTGGGACAGTTTCTGTGCCTCACAGGAATCTTGGGGCTCCTTGCTGCCAGTCACTTGATGGAAATCTTTGCAGGCTGCCAGGCGAGATGTCAACACTTCCACCTCAAGTCAAAGAGAGCAAAGCAGTCAGAGAGTCCAGCTTGTCCCTGTCAGCCAAGAGTCATCGACTCTGAGGAAAGGGAGAGGACCAGATTCACAAGGGATACAGACAGCTTCTTTCCAGATCCATCTGGGTCACCGTGTTCACCTGCAAGAACACCTCAAGAAACAAGGAGAGCAGGAAGAGGCCAGCAGGAATGCATTCAGATGACTGCTGGCCAAAAGGCCAAAGCACTAGTGCCACTGTGCAGGGCAGCAGCTGAGATTCAGCAGAGCAGGGAGTGTCCTTCAGAGTGCCTGTGGCACACACTGGAGCAGGATGGCACTCAGAGGCATCACCCCACCCCCCTGCTGCTCTGCAGGGGAAAGGCAAGAAGGGCAGAAAGCACCAGGTTGGTGACTGCAGTGGCTATTGCTCATTCACTCACTTGTTTCTGTAGAGCCTCTCGCTTCTCAAGGAGGAGACAAATTTTCGCTCGGTCTTCTGCTAGAATCTCTATTTCTTCCTCCAGCCTCTTCTCCCGTGCCTTGATCCTAGCCCGAGTTTTCTGCAGCTCTGCCTGCAGCTTGTCTCCAAAGTTCCGTAAAGAACAGGAGACAGAACCTTCCATCAGGGGAGTGGCTACTACTCCTCCGCTTACATGGTTTTGTTGATTGCCCCTCTCCTGATGGAGTTTCCATTGATCCTCAGTTCTTCTGATGTCTTCCCTGCTCTTCCTCCTCGCTGCCATCGTGTCACTCGGAGGTTTGGGCGGTTCTGCTTGTGCCTCTGCCTCCACGTTCTGTACAAACAAATGCAGAGCAAGTGACTGGGAGATGCCATCAGGCTCAGCTTTTTCCTTTTTCAGCGTACAAATCATATTCATTCAGCCACTTCTTTCTGCTTCCCTGCCCACCTCTGCTTCCACTGTAACCCTCCTGTCCCAGTGCTGATCTCTGCAGATGACAAGGCTCTGTGCTTTCAGTGCCTGGGGGACTCCTGGCCTCCTCAGTCCCAAGAGCTCCATTGAATTCCCCTCTCCCTGCCCTTCACTCTGTCCCACTGTGACACTAGCAGTACAATCAGCCTCCATCTGGGGCTGAAGCTCCAACAGCCTCTTTGGAAGCTGACAGGGAACGTGTCTTTTACCACACAAGAGAAGAGTGGCCCCCCAAAGATTCACGGACAACACATCATCTCTTAGCAGCTTATTAAAAGCCAAAAGACAGGTGGACTCCGAGTGCCTGCCAGCTCTGCTACTGACTGCTCTGCCTGAAGAGGCAAAAGAACAACCTGGCAACAAAGGCACCAAGATCCCTGTCTTCAAACAGCAACTCCACGTCCCCAGCGTGTCTCTGAAATGCTCCCGGGTAAGCACAGCCAAGAAGCTCACGGGGACAAACCACCTCAAAGAGCTTGTGTTGTCAGATCAAGACTTTTGGTGCCTGTGGGTACTTGGCACGTCTGTGGAGGGGGACAGGTGTCCCCAGACCACAGCGTCCCCTACGTATCCACCAAGGCTGAGCACAGTGCCTTTGACATGCTCCCTCCTCTGCAGACAGGGAACCTTCCTGCTCCAGGCTGGCCCCTATCAGAATCCCAGCAAGCTGGGGCCTAAACATGGCAGCTCAAAGCCCATTTTCCAGCTGTCACTGGCTGAGGGGAATGGCTAGGTCTGGCAGGACTGCAGCACTCAGCATTCTCAGCCACCAACAGCAAGAGCTGGCTGCTCAGAAACTTGCAGCTCTGCCTCGCACTAAAGACAGCACCCTCCAGAAGTGGCACTTACTGTCTGGGAAAGTTCCGGCTGTGGTGTGACCACAGCTGGAGCCTTTTGGTCATTTGGCTCCTCTTCGGCTTCTTGTCCAGGAGCAGAGGAAGCCGGAGGAGAGTCTGCTCTTGGTTCTGGGATCTGTGGACAGACAGGAGCGTGAGACACAGGCCATGACCCATCATTTAGAACCTTCTTTCTCTTCAGCTCTAGAACCAGCTCTACTAAGCACAAATCATCAACTTGGAGAGCAAGGGGATTCTAAGTCACTCTGACTAAATTCTAATGGGCTGATTCAACTGGACACTGCAAATTGCTCCAAATTACATATTCCCCCCTGACTACTATCAGGAAGCACCATTCTCTCTGCAAAGCTGATCTTTTAGTTCTTTTAAAGCTCTGGAATGGAAAATTAGGAAATAGGCAGTGATGCCTTTGCTCTTGCTGCAGCAGACATGGAAATGGATTTTCTTGCAGCCTACTCAGCTGGCCCTCTACACTCTACTGCCACAGGCCAAGCTCACAGCTTGCTGCACAATTTTAAACACCAGGAACATCAAATGTTCTTTCCTTACTCACCTCAGGATCAGCACCTCTGAATACCCGGCTCAGGTGACCTGCAGTAGGCAAGGGAAAATGAAGCAGATGCTTTGAGAAAACTGGAGACAACCATTTTTAGAAGACCTTCCAAGAAGGCCTCCCAGTCTACATTTTCAAAGTTGTCCTGCTCGACCCAGCAATGGAGGAATTGGCAAACTCTGCTGCCACAGACTCTCCCACGGAGGGAACGCAACTCCTGCAGGTTCCCTTGCAAATGCTGCCCGCACGGCCCTGGCTACACACACCCCCTTTTGAGCTGAACATGTTGACAGGAGCTTTACCCAAGCGGCATCCCAATGGCCTTTCTGTTTCCAAATCAACTCAGTCACTTAAGAAAGAGCAGGAAGACACAAAAACCAGGTTAGGTGACACCCAGGGAAAACCTCGACTTACCTGCCAGGTGAGTCAGGAAATAGCAGGAATAAGTAACTCCATAAACAGTGAAAACTGCAGCGGCGAGTTGCCCAATCATTGTGGCAACTGCTGTGCAAGTTTGCAGACTGCGCTCTAACGCTAGCTAAAAGGAGTCTCCTGTCAGTCAGCAGCTGCCCACTGACAAAAGCCTCAAGCACAGGACCAAGTTCCTGCACTGAGCAAGCTCAAGAGCTGCTCTGACACCCCTGAGGCCTTCCGTGCACCAAGGCAACCTTGCGATGTCACCACGACCACGTGGCAACCGTGCCCTGACATCACAAAGCAAAGCCCTGTGACGGTCTGTGAATCGATAGAGACGGATAGAGTGATATTTGTGTAGGCCTAGGCTGCATTTTTACCTCTTTCCCCCCTCAGCTGCCTGTTTCAGCTCTTGTTTCTCCCCCTGTGCCCCCTGTGTCCCCTGTTGCTGTGCTGGGTCCGAGCTGGCGGCCAGGCCGGGCGGAGCAGCAGTTCCAGCCTCGGCTGTCCCTGGAGCGCTGGGAGCTGCCGGTGGCCCCAGGCACTGTCCCCTGAGCCAGTGACATCTGCTGTCCTTGTCCAGGGGTGCTGCTCTGCAGGGGAGGAAGCAAGAACAGAGTGAAAGGCTTTGAAGATGGGGTGGCAGGAATCCCTCTGCTTAGATTACTGTTTAAAGATAAATGGACTGTAGCATAGAGAGGAATAATTACATGGATATTTATATATGCAAGTTACTATTTGTATAGGAATATTTCTGTATGTATCTTGGTATATTTATAAATGTATGCTACATATATATGTGTCTGTATATATGCATACATCTTTGTAATAACATATGTATATATGGATGTAAGTATATGTATATGTATATGTAAGTATGCTGTTCTATGTGTGTTTTAATTCTATTTCCTATGAATACAGTTGTGTAGGTATTTCTGTTTATGCAGTTGGAGTTATATGGCTCTTTAATTAGGTATATTGGTATTCCTAGAAGTAAATATATCTAGTTTTCTATTTACATCTGTGTATTGACTTCTGTATTTTGAGGTGGGTGTATCTGGGTGTATCTTTCTATTTAAACATGTTTGGAGATGTATAGTTGTGTCATTGTATCGATTGAGATCTTTGTAGACGACTGTTTAGATAGAAATACTGATATTTTTGTATTCCTAGATGGGCTTTAGGCTTGCAGTAATACGTAATAAATTAAGTTGCTAAACACCTAATTGATCTTTGTGTCTAGTGACTTGTTGTCGATGTTGGCAATAAATTAAGTTTTCTTAACTGAAGTGGATATTTCTATATTTTTACATAGCATTGTTGTAAAAATCTAATAAATTCCTTTTTTTAAGACTCAAATTGACATCGGCATAGTTCTGTATTGTCAGCGCAGGTGTAGCAATTTGTAATAAATTACATTTTCCATGTGAAATCAATTCTGGTGTATTTGTTGATCAGCAGCGCAGCTGTAGGAATCTGCAAGAAATTACAATTGTCAACTGCGATGGGTGTTTTGTGATTTGTGCTGTCCAGAGCAATGAGCAGTTTTATATACTGGAGGATTTTGGCCATGGAAATCTCCATCCATGCCCAGCACATGCCCCACTTGCACTCAGGCTGGGCAAGGCAGGTGCAGATTTGGGATGGCAGCAGAGCCACACCTTGGCTGAGAACTCGCTCCAAAGGCCGCTGAGAAAACTCCGGGATTCCACGAAGCATCCAGCTCCAACCAGAGCCACCCAGGGAGGACAAATCCACCCGCCATGCCATGGGCAGCTCTTCAGGAAGTGCTCCAAGTGTCCCTCTGAAGGTCATCCTGGAGCCCAGGAGCCAACAGGGATCCTGAGCCAGCTCCGCTGCCTTTGGCAGCACTTTGCAAACGAGCTGCAGCAAGGGGGAGGCCGCAGGGCTGTGAGTGCTGCAGGCCGGCGATGAAGGAAGGGCCATGGACACCTGTGCTGACATGCTCCAGAATCCACAAGGATTCTGGGGGAGAAATGGCAAGCAACAAGTTCCCACAGCCACGACAGTGATGGAAGCCCTTGCTGTGAAGTTCCCTGGAGGAACTCCCAGGGGAGTTGCTGCTGTAAGAACTAGTACCAGAAGGCACAAATGTAGTAACACTAGGAGATGGCCTCTAGGACCCACAGGCAATAGCTTAGGGAAAGATCAACTCTATATTTGATATATTCTATTGATTATGGCATATCAAAATATAGAATATGCAGCATTATATTTGATAAATTGCATCTATGATACATATAAATATGTACCATTGAGTGCAGTTTCATAAATATTTTCATTTCATAT
This sequence comes from Chamaea fasciata, assembly GCF_029207755.1. Classification (NCBI taxonomy): domain Eukaryota; kingdom Metazoa; phylum Chordata; class Aves; order Passeriformes; family Sylviidae; genus Chamaea; species Chamaea fasciata. The sequence goes on from NW_027094735.1 coordinate 34,548, forward strand.
AGATCTGATATATTCTTCCCACTTGGGGGAGTGAAGATGTACTGCTGTTGAGAACCTTCTGCCCACACAGCAGTCAGGCCACAGGGCTGTGCGTGCACACCCACCCACCGTCCTTGTTCTTCTCGGCATCTTGGGGCTGCTGTTGGCACAGAACTGGGATGAATTGAACTCGACACACCTGTCCATGTCCAGCCTGTCATCAACGCTGATGTGGCAGGGCACAACACAGAGCTCTCAAATCACTCACATTATCATACATGCTTTCATTCCTGCTGGGGAATGGGGAACTTAGAAACACCAAAGACACAGAAAAGAGGTGGAAAAAGTTGGGATCTTTGGTACACTGCTGGTACCCTCATGTAGGAACATTTGTTGGGTTTTTTAAGGTGATAACTTTCCAAAAACTAGCAAAGCTGCTCAGCATCGGTCACCCAGTTGTGAATGGTTTTCTTGGCTTGGCAAAACTGCAGTGTTAACTGCGGACTCCGTCCTTGGTTCAAACCACCTGCCCTGACCTGCAGACAAAAGCACCAGCACCAGCAGAAGCTACATCAGCCACTTTTCTCAAAAAGCTCTCTTCAATATGCCAGAGGAAAGGAAAACATGTCAGACAGTGTGGACTAATGACAAGACTCTGAGCAACAGTTAAAAAGCAAAGGGCCGCAGCTTCTCTGGGACACTCCTCGTGCTCCAAGGCAGCCAGGCCGCCCTGGCTGCCCGGGACCCTGCGCTCCACGGGCTCTGCAGAGCTGCACAGCGGGGAGGCAGCCTCGGGCACCTCAGGCCCTGGGCACCAGTGGCCTTCTTGGTCTGGACGGCTGCCTCTGGGCAAATGCAGCCTGCTGGCCCTCTGCTCTTGGCCCTAGCCCAGCCTTGCAGGGCTAATCCTGCTCCCGCTCTGAAACGTGCTCAAGAGGGACTCATTTGTTTCCAGCTTTCCAGGGCATTGATTTGCACCACAAAATACTGAAGGACTAAGGCCTGAACAACAGGCCCTGAGCTAAATCTGCCCTCTGGATGACCCTTCCAACCAAACTTTCAATGGATCTGCTCCTTAACCAAGTGTTACTATCATTAGGATCTATGCATTCATTCATTGGTGAAACACATCTTTACCTTTCAGCATGAAGAAACCAGACAAGGCCACATCTGGCCTTGGTTCCTCCTTGAGCCCTGGACAGGCTCAGGGAGAAAACCAAGAGGAGAAGGAAATCAGATCTCCTGCCCCAGAAGGTCTGTCAGATTGCTCGTTCACCACTGTCAAAGCTGGGCTACTCTCACAGTGCAGTCAGAAGCCTGGTGGCCAAGAAAGGGGGAGGCAGTGTAGGATTTCCTAGTTCCTCGCAGTGACTTTCCCGAGCTTTGCTGGGACAGCTTTCCCCACCTGATGAGTGGATCTGGATGAAGGATAAAGTAAAAAGGGTGTCTGCTGATGTATCTTTCTTAACCACTAGAGGCAACCTTTTGTACCAGTGATAAGGTGCATTGCTTACCACCTTCTTTTCTGATTTGTCTTTGCACTCCTGCATGATAGTAAATGACACTGTTGCTTCAGCTGGTGTCTGTGTCTGTGTCTGTGACTCTCCCTGTTGCAGACAGGTAAAAAATGTTATTAAAGAAAGGTCTTATGGAATATGGATGAGGCCATGCTACTTTAGCTAAGCAGCGAGCAATAGCTTGCAAGTTCCCAGTTGAAAACTGTTTAGAGAAAGAGAAGTTTGTTCACACAACTGCCTATTCTTAGGGAGAAAAACAAGTGCATCTGCATAAATATTAGCTCTGTTCCATCAGAACCCACCAAGGAAAAATGGAAACAACCTGAAACTTAGCATATACACACAAATGACCTTCTGACCAATAAATGAGGCAGTAAGGAAACTACCCGCCAACGGGTGTGGTGCATGAGGTCCCTGAAAACTGGACAAAAGAAGCGATGTGAATAAAGAATTGGCTTTATCTGCATGAAGGATATGGAGTCTCGGCTGATTCATTACAACATCTCCCCACCACCAAAACAAACACACAGCCAGTTGAGCACAAGACCTGCCTCCCTGCCAGCCCATTTCTTGGAAAACACCCGATTGCCATCTCTGCAAGTGCAATCCCCACTTTCCAACTACCTTTTCTGCAGCCAGGCGAGAAAAGTAGTCGCTCTCAGCTCCGGACACCTCCAGACACCAACTGCTTTCAGCAGTCACAAGCCTGAAATATCAACTTCCTTACTGAACCAGCCCACTGGGAGCTCACACAGGGAGGCCTTTTGTCCAAGGATACCCACACTAGAGCTCGAGGCTGGAGCAGTTTGAAATGCAACACCTCCAGAGTTTAAACCTCCCTTTATCAAATGAGAACATACCAACCTGCCCCAAAGGGAAAGGAAAGAGAAGCTCTTCTCCCACAACAGCAAGCTCTGTGCTTCCTTTGGTTCCAGTGGAGAGTGGAGGCCATGGGCTACTCCTCACTTTGGGAAGGAACCTTGGGAAATGGCCTGACCTGGGAGACCAGCAGAGGGAAGTTCCCCAAAAGGTATGGAAAAGGATCTCTGCAGGGAAAAAGAAAAAAAAAAGAAAAAAAAAAAAAGAAAAAAAAAAAAAAAAAAAAAAAAGAAAAAAAAAAAAAAAAGGTTAATTGAAACTTTTCAAAAAGTTCTCAGACAGAAATTTCTGCCCCAACATGACAACCCCAAAGTCTCTGTGGTTTTTCAGGACACATCATTTTTGTCAGTCCCCCCAAGCACAATCAGCTCCCCAACAAGACTTCAAGACTAAAGGACAAACCTTCCCCCTTCACCTCTCCACACCAGCTCTAGGGAGTCTCTGTCCACTGCAAGATCTCCTTGGTCAGTCTGCATTGGCAGGAGCTGGCTGCAGGAGGCATTTGCATTGGAAATCTCCCCAGATGGGGGGAAAAACAGAAGAAGCGATTCCTGAGGAAAGAAAATGGCAACGTCATTTGGGAAAACACCGGCATGAGCTCCCTACAAGTGAAGGCCTTTCATCCCTGGCATAAAGCAACATCCATCCATGGGGCAGCACTAGCGTTTTGATGACAATGCTGACAAAATCACTGCCCCTTCCTGCTGCTGTTGCTGACAGCGAATCATGAGAAATGTTCCAACTCTGCAAAAAACAGGCAGACATGGCGAGAAAAAAACAGTTAGTCTGCTGAAAAGGTGGCCAAAAGAATGCTTTCTAATGTCCCCTTTTCATCCTTTCCCCAGCCAAGACAAAGCAATGGCCTTTTCCTCCGTCACCGACGGTGATCCAGGCACAGGATGCAGCGTGGGGACAGAGTCCACCATTGCTCTCAGAGCCCACCCTGCCCAGGGGCTTCCCGTGCCGAGCTGAACTGAGCCAAACAGAGCCGAACCGAACCGAGCCGAGCCGAGCCGAGCCGAGCCGAGCCGAGCCGAGCCGAGCCGAGCCGAACCGAGCCGAGCCGAGCCGAGCCGAGCCGAGCCGAGCCGAGCCGAGCCGAGCCGAGCCGCGGCCGTTGGTCTCCGGTCGTTGTGGCCACAGTCGGCGATGGACGCCATGGCGGAGCTGCCGCTGCCCGCCGGGCTCAGCGCCGGCACCTTCCCCGCCAAGCTGTGGCGCCTGGCAAACAGCCCCCGCGTCCGCTCCGTGCGCTGGGACAGCCAGGCGCGGGGGCTGCTCATCGACCGCTCCCTCTTGGAGCGGGAGCTGCTCGGCCCGGGCGGCTCCCAGGGGCCGGCCCCGCACACCTTCCGGGCCACGCAGTTTCGCAGCTTCCTGCGCCAGCTGAACCGCTACGGCTTCCGCAAGGGGCCGGGCTGGGTTGGCGCAGCCGCGCCGGGCGATGCCGGCACCTGGCTCCACTACAGGAACCCCTGGTTTCGCCGCGACCGCCCCGACATCCTGCTCCGCATCAGGCGCCGGAGCGCGGCCAACAGGCAGCGGCCGGCGGCGGGGCGGGAGGGGCGCAGGCGCCCGCCCTGCGGCTTCAAGCCGCTGCCCAGGGCGCAGCCGCTGCCGGACGGGCGGGACGGGCGCGCTGGCTTCAAGCCGCTGCCCCGGTTTTTAGGTGTCCACTCCACCTCCTGTGGGCACTGCAGTCCCAGGGAGTTCTCTGGTTTGCGTGTTGCCATCAGGGGTGTGAGGGGAGCAGCGGGAGCACGGCCCCATGGGAAGGAGACAGTTTCAAAATGGACACCGGTACGAAATGGGGGGTGAGGGAGAGCGGTAAAGGTATACAAATGAACTTATTCACATGCAAACTTGGAACAATAACGGATACAAATGGATAAGTCTTTAAATATGTCTTTAACCTAGTAAACGTGGAACAGTAACTTACACCCCTACGGAATGGGACATGAGCAACTACGAGCATTAACAAGGGTACAGGTGTGACGTAGCATTAACAATTGATACAAACATTTACAACACGGAACACTGTGATTACTTAAGTAGACACTTTATATGAACCTTCTGTTTCGAGATTTTAGTCCCCATAAAACCCCAACAAGCTCAAGGTCCATTTATAATAAAAAAAAAGGGTAGTCAAGCTTCCAGGACTGCAGACACATGGAAATGAGACCCCCAAAAACAAACACAAAGTCCTTTTGTCGGATAAAAAAGGGTAGTCAAGCTTCTAGGACTGCAGACACATGGAGGTGAGACCACCCCTAAACAGGCTGAAGGTCCATTTGTAGGAGAAAAATGGGTAGTCAAGCTTCCAGGACTGCAGACACACTGAAGTGAGATCCCCAACAAGAAGCTCAAGGTCCATTTGTAGGAGAAAAACGGGGAGCAAAACTTCCAGGGTGTTCTCACTTTGATGTCTCTGCAGTTCAGGAGGTTTGACTATCCTTTTTTTCTCCAAAAATTGGACCTTGAGCTTGTTTGGGGTGGTCTCACTTCCATGTGTCTGCAATCCTAAAACCTGACTACTTGATGTTTTCCTACAATAAGCCTTAAACTTGTTTAGGGGGGGGTCTCCCTTCCATATGTCTGCAGTCCTAGAAGCTTGACTACCCTTTTTTCTCCAAAAATTGGACCTTGAGCTTGTTTGGGGTGGTCTCACCTCCATGTGTCTGCAGTCCTGGAAGCTTGACTACCCTTTTTTCTCATACAAATGGACCTTGAGCTTTTTTTGGGGGGGGTGTCGCTTTTCTCTATCTGCAGTCCTGGAAGCTTGACTACCATTTTTTCATTTGTAAATTGACCATAAGCTTGTTGACAGCAGACTCATGAAAGTGCCACCCCTCTAAGAAGCTGCAGGTGCAATTTTTAGAGAAAAAAGGGTGGTCAAGCTTCCAGGACTGCAGACAAATGGAAGTTAGACTGCCAAAAAGAAGCTCAAGGTCCATTTGTAGGAGATAAAAGGGTAGTCAAACGTTCAGGACTGCAGACACGTGGAAGTGAGACCACCCCCAAACAAGCTCAAGGTGTATTCATAGGAGAAAAAAGGGTACTCAAGCTTCCAGGACTGCAGACACATCCAAGTGGGTTGCTGCATGAGCCAGTGTTTTTTGGTTTGCTTGTTTTTCTTTTATTTTCCTCCTCTTTTTTTTTTTTTTTTTTTTTTTTTTTTTTTTTTTTTTTTTTTTTTTTTTTTTTTTTTTTTTCCTCCTTTTTTTTTCCCAACAACCTCCTGGAGTGCTACAGGAAAAGGGCAGAATTGCTGGACAGTGCCCAGTCAAAACGGGACCTGGGGATGCTCGTTACAGCAGCTGAACATGATCCAGCATTGTGCCTTTGTGGCTACAAAGGCCAACAGACTTTTGCAAATATTAAGAATATGCTAAATTTTGTTCAGAAAACATTTCCTTCCAAGTCAATATCAATTAAAATGTAACACTGTTAAGCAACTTTTGAAAAGCTGTAACTAAAGCTCCCACGGTTTTATTACTTTTTATTACTGAGCTTTTAACAGAGCTGTTCCAACATTCCGTAAGTTTTTGCCCGAGATTTTATCTTGCCTTCATTCACATGGAATGAAATTCAGGAGGATCAGAAGTTGTTCCACGAGTCACAGAAAGGCCACTATTCCCAAAGGAGTGCAGAGTTTTTAGGTTGCTTCTCATGTACCCCCAGGAAATATGCAAGAGTCTGGTTTAATAAGCCAGAGCATTAACTAGAAGCATGACATGTAAGATTTGATCTCTTCCCCTTTCCCTCCTCCTACATTTGACAGTCTGGAACTGGGAGAGTGGCAGGGTTGCCCTCTTTAAAGTTTCACTGAAATGAAGTATACAAAACAAGCTCCCATTTTTATGAAATCACATTTCCCCACTCCAGATAAATCCTGTTTCACCAGAAAACCTCTGCTCAGCTCCTTTTGTACATCCATTCTATGGGATATCTGCTTTCTGGTCCAGAAGCACTCTGGACTGATGAGGTAAAACAGGTAAGAGAAGAGATCACAAAGACGTAGTAAAGGAAGACCTTCCCAACCCATTTGAAGAGTTAGACAGAACTAACAGCATCTCCCACGTGAGCATCAATTAAGAAGTGACAAAGGGACAACACCTGAAAAAAAGCCTTCAGCAGACTTTGCCTGTCAGCTCCATCAGCCTCACTAACATCATTTTCATAAGGAGGACAATTTGTGTTCAAGGTTGCTTCCTGAACTCACTTCTCCAAACTGTCTGACCTGCAAAGGTGATGGCTTTGTTGTCACTGACCGCACCAACTGTCCTGATGGATCACTAAGCTCTCCAGCAGCTTCTCAGTATTTTGTAATAGGCACAGAAATGGCAAAGCAAATAAACTACAATAAAAAATTTAAAACAAACAAAAAACCCACAAACAAACCATGGAGAGTCTTTGAACTTCAAAAAAACAGAAGGCAAATTGTTGTTAAAAAACCATAGCAAGCACCCAGGGCCAACCAAACTAATGCTTAGGAAAGCTTACAGAGTCTAAAACACAGTATTATTCTGCCTTCCTAATTCAGTGATAGAGTCAAAGTTTCTATTTGACATATCCCACATAATCGCACTCAATTGTAGCACTGCCATTCAACAGAAGCCAAGGATCCAGAAATGGAAAGAATTGCCCAATGTGGTATATTCAAGAATCTCTCCTTAATATTGAACCAGATCCATGGCCTATGTTCTCATCACTTATGCCATGTGTTATACAATGCACTTAGGCTTAGGAAGTATTATCAGGACAGCTCTAAAAGTAGTATTTCTGAAAAGAAAGGGAAGAAGATTAAGACAAAAAGAACGTCTCTTCCAGGTGTTCCCAAACAGGGCCCAGCTCTTCTGACAGACACTTCAGTTGGCTGCCTTTACCTTGGTTTGGTTTTTAAGCAGAGATACTCATTCCAAGCTCTTCACTTCCCTCTAGCTCCAAATAATTTTTTCATTAGTGAACGGGACATTATTTTTTATGCAAATCAAAGGCCCAAAGGAGTTTATTTTATCACCAATACTTCTATCTGTACAACAGGTATAAAGAGAGCAGTACATCCACCCTAAACCTATCATCAAGGTATCCTGCTGTGCTGCTGATCAATGATACTCTCTCCAGTTCTGCCTCTCAAACAACACAGGGAAGAGTATTCCCAACAAGCTGAACTTTTTCAGGAGTAAAGTTGTCCTATTCCTTCCAATAATGAACTCTGGATCCCTGGTGAGTAACTCACATTTAACCGGCAGCATTCTGGGCTGCTCCTATTAACTGCAACAGCCTGGACAGCTTGAACCTCAACAAAACGTGCAGTAAACGACTGAGCTAATTTAACCTCATTAGTCCTCAAACCAATAGAATAATTTGATGTCCACACAGCAGCTTGTGTGCCGCCTCCAACATAAACACGGCCCTGCAGGAAATCCACACCAAAAATGTGCTGCAGCCCTGCTGCCAGAGCTACCGGGGCTGGGAGAATCACTGCACAGTCTCCGAGCCCCCTCGCCAGCTGCACGGCATGGGTCACACGCTTTGTTTGTTCTTGTTAACAGTCAGGGGTTGTTTCCAACCTGGATGTATCCTGACATCTCCCCAGTGCCGCAGTTTTATGGAGGAGGCTCCATTTTATCTGTAAACTGTTTACCTCCAGTTTCGACGTGAACACAAAAAGCATTGCTAGGAGAGGCAAACACAGAAAACCAAGCAGCACTGGCACTTCTCAGGCAGATACTTAGCTGGATTTAAGCTCCCTATTAATCATTAATTACAGCAGCATTTCAAAAATTTAGGTTTTGAAATAATTTCAGCACTACTTAATCACAAAGGATGTAAGGTCTCCCTGAATATTTAGGAACATCTACTTTCAGGGAGGCATTTTAAGAAATGTTCTTTATATATAAACTATTTGTTATTTAAATTACTGCTGAAAGCCAAGTGCTTTATTTTGTTCAATACAACACATTTAAAACAATAACATGAGATTTTAATAGCAAAATCACCTAGCCCACAAAACACTGTTCTATGCTGACTAGGGTGGCAAAACAAGGGTAGTTTCTAAACACAGAAAAATAAATTTTAAAAAAGGATTTTTCTAAGCATGTAAATGCAGGTCTTGGTACCACATACAAGAACTTCACTTGCAAAGGAACTTGGTCTTGCTAGAGTTTTAAGTACGGTGGTTTTTTATCAGACCTGGCCTCGCTCATGCTTTGTGCCACTTGTAAAATGGAACAGGGCATTTTAGGAAAGAAGTACCTCCCTTCAACTCCTAAAAGCTGTGACTGAAGCCTGTTAAGTTTCAGTAGCGTTTCAAATATACCAGGGCATCCTCAGCTTTACCTTCTTTATAGGACAAGGTCCAGAAACCCACTGGCAGTTAGAGGAGCCACATAATCAGTGTTCAGCATTTCTACCAACCAAATTATCCCTGATAAATAGATACGACCTAGCATGAGAATTCACTTTTACTTCAGCATATTAAAAGTTATTTATTTTAAGGATAAATATATATCTCTTTCACAACTACACTGCAACACAGACACGAGTCCAACAACAAAACAGCAGAACAAAAATACATCCCCCTAATATAGCATATCCACTGTTTTTTCTTCATCAGCCATACAAGATTGATGGAAACAGGAGAGATTTTCCTTCTAACACAGCAGGTTAAGCGTCTTGAGAGAAGTCAGATGTCACTATTATCTGCAAGCACACAAGAAAACGAACTCATGCCAAAGAAAGGGATAATAAAATTGAAGTCTAAATGGAAGTTGAGAGAAAAAAAAGTCCTGCTCCAACAGGTTAATCTCTAGCTAGTTCCTCTTGTGACAAGTAGCTTTAAATAGTCATTTCACTCAAATTCTCCTACAACAAGTTTTCCTTGGAAATGAAACAATTTCTAGAACAAGCATAACTATCTTTGACCACACAAAACAGCATCACATTTTGAACTACTCTAGCAAAAAGTCAACTTTTTAAAAAAGATTTACTAAGAAGACAATTTGAAAAGTAACTTTACTCAGAAGTGATAGAATCAGCTGTAAATACTGGATGGGAAATTCCTGAAGAGACAAGTTTTCCCTTGGAGAGAAATTAAATAATACAGCAATTTACATTTCCCAACAACAATACTGCCTTTCTTTCCAGTTCATCCAGAAAACTCGGAGTATAAACCAATGGCACAGATTTGGCTCTTACACACACCCAACTCCCAGGACATTTTGTCACGCTCATCGTGCTGCATTCACTGGCTCTCCCAAATATTAATTGCCTTCTATCTTCGATATCTACTCGTGACTTGGGCGATTTTGCTTCAGGTTTTAATGCTTGGGATTTTTTTACACAGGACTATACACCTCAATAAATGTATCCAGGAAAGACTGGGTTTGATGCCATTTTTACAGTAGAACCCAAATTTTCAGTACTTTCTACCTACTTGTCCATTAACTCTTGATATAACAGAAAAACAATAAAAGCCATAAACCTCTTACTTTAGTAGCCTTCTGGAGGAGTAATTCAATAACTTCTTGCAAAATAAAACAGCAGCTTATAAAAATTAAAAAAAAATGTCTTCACCACAGTAATCATTACAGCAGGGCAGATGCAACAATGATGCATTTGTTTAGTCCATCTAGACGTGGAAAAGGATTAAAACAAGTAGACAGTAGCACAAGTCACCAGCACTTATTATCTAAGCCATAAACCTAAGCGTACTTCTGTGGGAAAATTAATTACAGACATGGGGGAAATCAGATCAGTCACTATCAGGCAAAGTGAGCAGAAAATACAGCTCTGTTGTCCACTCCTGATTGAGTCGCAGGATCAAACAGCACCAAGTGCAAGTGAACTGAGGGGGAATTATTATTATGCCTTTTCATCACTGGAATCGTGCTGCCCCAGACAACCCCGACTCCTGTGTCTGGGCTAATTGCAGCCTGTTAAACCTCACAAGGAGACTGCAGCACAGCAACACCTCAGAGGGGGGAGAAAGACAGTTTAAGGAGGGAACAAGCCAATGAGAAAATCCTGTCCTACAGCTGAAGGAGAAGGAAACAGCCAAGCTAACAGGACACCTGCAGAACAAACAAGGGTCCACACCAGGCTGTGTGCACACACCCGCATGCACAGCCACACCAGCACTGCCTGCTGGAAACACCTTCCCCCATGATAAAATATCAATGCCAAAGGTCAAAGGCTTTGAGAAAAAAAAAAATATAAATTCAGTGATAAGGCAACTTTTCTAAATCCATTTCACAAATACTTGTTATTTCAAGCCTTAAATCACTAGTGGTAGGATAATACAGCAGACTCGGAGATGTAGATTTATGCAATTTGCAGTTACTTAAGAGAAGGGCTTGTTTATACCTGTGTATTTTCACCAAACCCAAGAACTGCAGGTGTCATTAAGCTACACTAAAAACTGCTCCCCCTTCAGAGAAATCACAGCCATGTCCTACAACTCATGCAGTCTGTTCTACCTCTAGGTCCACTAAGGATTGATTTCCAAACTGTGTCACAACTTCAGGATGACACAGAATCCAAGTATTACCAATAAATAAATAACAAAAGCTCTTTTTTTGAAGATGAGACACTAATTTACCAGCACATAATTGTAACTGAGCTGTTACATACTCCAGCTGAAACACTCCTGGTTTGATGTTGGTAGAAGACATTCACTGCATATGAAGCTTTACGCATCACATTGAACTAATTTAATTGTAGGTGAGCAATTCTCTCAAGTTCTGACTGAACTTCCCTATTGATCAGTTATTTCTCCTTAAAAAATATACACCTGAATTTTACTCTCCCTCCCAACTCCCATAAAGAGGAGTGGACTAAAACTGGTTATAAAATGTTAGTAAGTGTGCCAGCCAGCAAGTATCCGAGTGGCTTAATCATTAAAGCTGCCGTTCATTTCCACTAACCACGTGGATGCTTTCAAATGTCTCAGTCCCAACCAGAAACTGTAATATTTTTACAGACCACAGGCAAGCAAGATGGAAAATTACCTGCTGTACACTATGTTTATGCACGTGAACATGGATGACATTGGGCATAACAACGGCAATTCTGTAGTTGGATGTCCTTTCTGCTTGTTCAGTGTACTCTACACAGCTGCCTTACAAACATGTCAATGTAGGGTAGCAGTTAGGTTTAAAATCAGTTGCAACATGGCTTAAGGAACGAGTTATTTTTGTAATCCAAACTCACTGGGATCCACGTTTGTAAGGATTTCACAGAAAACCAGACAAGTGTATCTGCACATCAGCAGCTCCACAGCACAAACTGTGAGGAACAAAGGCCAGTGGCTGCTCAGGGACTCTTCCCATGAGGCAGCTGATGCACAGGAGCTGCTCTGTGTAGAGTGTGATGATTTACCCAGCCAGTGTTTAAAATGCCCATATTACCTGATATCTGCAGCCATTTTAAGAAGGGGAAGTACTGGGAGCAAAGTCCCTCATGGATTCCATGCAGAATTGCAAATTCCTCTGTTTGGGTGCAGAAAACTGTCTTTGCTAAGGTGACTAACTTAAATTTTTCCACATTTAATTTCACTGTTCCTCCTACATCCAGCATACTGTCAGAACGAGAGAAAACTGCATTCTACCCTAAGTGCAATTGCTACATTAGACAATTCTTTCAAATGCTGGTTTTGTTGAGCATCCTAGTAATTGTCCTATCTCAAAGACTGGCTTAATCCGTTCTGAAAACAGCTTCTCCTTTATGCTTTTAGAATTACTAAATTTTTTAAGTAATTAACATTTTCCCTCTGACTAATTCTGTTGGTGGACATCAGCAATTTGAAGCTGTCCACACAATTCACTTGCTTTGTTCTCTGCACTATCCAAGACTGACATTTAGGTTTAGTTTGTAGGAGGTTTAAACCCATCACTCGCCACGAAATCCAAATCAGTGATTTCAATAATGCCTGAAACACCAAGGAATTTGGGAAAGGACAGGAAGGCACTCCCACACTTTAAGGGACAGGAGAGAAAGCTTTAAGCAGTTTCTCAAGCATTCCCCCCTTTCTGACCAGTGACATTTGGTCTTGCTTGCTCTATGCTGGGTATTTCTCCTGGGCATTTCTGTAGGAATGGGCACTGCTCGAGTGAGAATAAATGCACAGCTGAGTGTCATTGATTCACTGATTTGTAAACATCTAAAGCAGGTATTGAACCACTGTCTGACTGGAGAAAAACAGCCTGTGGATCAGAAACAGCAATTAATTACCAAGACTTTTTTTGCTGAATTGTGCATACAAAAAAACCCCCCGAAAGATTCAATCAAATTCATTTTACTGTAAACCTTTCAAAGATGAACGAAAAGCCTCTTGGTCCATTTGAAAACACACGGATAACTGTGCTTTCTTTTAGAGTATCACAAAATTACAAAAGTTGCCAGAGGAAGTAAGAAAACAGTAACAAAACCCACCACAGATAAAACTTCACAAATCTCAATTCCAAGACACTGACAGAAATGGTTTATATCTAGCTCTGCTACTGAAGGCTCATTTGCAAAAATTGTGACCACAAAATGCATCACAAATTGGTTTTCTACCTCATTACTGCTGATTACTAGGTAATACAATATTAATGGTACTTTTTCAACATCTACTTTTTCTCAAGGTGCATAAATCTCTGTAAAATTGCTTTATCTTACTTTCCAAAAATTTGAAAGGCTGGTCTTCAGATGTTTGAACAGCAATCTTTCCACCACAGGGCAGCACACTTCCTTTTAATATAAGTAACACACTCATCAGATCATTTTCACCTCCTGATACAAAATCAGATGCACTCCCCAAAGAGGAAAATGATTCTCCAGCTTCTATACCTGAAGTATATTTACAAATTATTTACGAGTGTGACCAGATTGTACCATGTCCCTTCCTAAGAGCTTCTAAAACACACAGTGAATCCAAAGGAAGCAAAACAAGATTTCTAAAGCAGTTGAGTCAACTTTCATAGAAGCTATTTTTTTTATGCAGAAATACAAATACTTTTTAGAAACCAGCAAGGGTATTGATGTTACCAACACAGAGCACATGGTTTGGTGTGACTTTTATGAATTTACAGCCTAAACTACTACTACCACTTCGGCATCTGGCTGATATACTTCTCTCCACTAAACATGACTGTCTGCGAAGAGAAAAAAGTTAAACAGACTGTTTCCCTGAGGTTCTCAAGAAACCTTACTTCAAAAGGATAAGCAACTGAAGGTATTTTGTCAGCAGCAGCTCCCTCAGAAGTGCCCATTTTCCTGAGCAGGGGATATTTGTCAAGAAAGCAAACTGCACAGCCAGAGCAGGGAGCAGTTCAGTCACACCATCAATAGCGTAAGGATGAGAGACCCAGTGCTTTGGTACCAAAGCCCATCAGCCCAGTGAGAATCTGCATGAAGCACAACTGTCAGTGCTGACCGGGACATGAACTGAACAGGGCTGCCTTTCACTGCTCTTTCCTTACCATAGTTATTATACCCGCAAGTGAAAGGTTTTACACGTTATACAACCTACCCAAAAGAGTACCTCCCTGCAATGAAGCAAAACATGAAAAACTGTTCTCACTATAGTACTGCAAGGGAGGAGAAACATATCCCTAAAAGCTCTCTCCGACCTCCTTCTTTTGCAAGCTTATATTGGGATGGGGCAGGAACAATACCTAACCAAATGCTATGAAGGATCTTTTCAGACAAAAAGGTAAACTTTGTCAATACCAGACAGAGAAGTTCAGACAGACCTTTTGAGCAAGAAGTAGAAATTTAACGGTAAATGCCACCACTACATCTACTTTCAGATGAGGGTATTCATTGAGAATTTAACAGAAAAATAGATTTCAAAGACAATAAACCATAATCCTTAGCTCTAGACAAACTGCCCACAGTACCAAGACATGGCTCAATTCAAGTGACTTTGAGCAAAAAGCTCCTTTGAATGAGGCGCATGAAAGGCTTGACCTCAATTTTGCATTTCACAAGGCAGGTTATTTTTCAGAACATCAAATAACCAACCAAAATACGGGTCAGTTGTTTGACCAGACTATGTTTAGTGAATGAAATCCAACAGCTCAATTACAACTTAGCAAACTCAAGCCATTTAATTCCAAAATCCTAAATCATGCTGTACATCTATGAATTGCAAAACTGCACAAGGTCAGGAGCTCTCTTCTGATCCTTGGCCACTCGGAAGAAGGGAATTGCCGAGAACACCTACTGAACAGTACAAAATTGGAGCACTGTTTTCTTTTGCAAGCACACCATTCTCTCTCTTGTCTCACTGATGGCAACGAGCTTATTTCAATCAACATGTTTTCTTAAACACTTAAAAGATGAAGAAAAAAACTTATTGCTCATGCTCTGAAGATACTATCATTCATTACTGCCACAAGACAGCCTGAACTCCAATACAGTCATTAACAAAGTGGCCAACTTGCACGGAGAGTGAATTTTACAAGAGTGGAAGGACTGAAACCAGAGAAATGACTTGAAGTGCTGCCTAATCTGCCCCTAGAGCTAGAGAAAAGCAGAGAGTATTTGAGCCTGAATGCTCTCACTGTGTCATTCGTGGCTTCAGGCAGTCCACACAAAGTTGAGATTTGAATTTGGGAGTCAGCAAACAGGATTCAAGGCTTTGTATCTACAGGTGGTCTCAGAGCTCTGAGATTTGACTTTCTTTAAAAGATATTCAAGAACTAAAAAGACGCAACAAAACTCAACTTACGACAACTTTCAAAGTTTTCCTTTACCCTACATTTGCCTGGTCATTAAACCTGGAAGAGGATTTAGATTTATTTCCGCTCTCTTAGAACTATAAATGCTTACACCAGCCAGGTTAGCGTCCAATTTCTATTCATAGCATTCTGAATGATAATGATGACTTTCTTTTTACATTTATTGTAATACTTAAATGGACAGAAGTAGTGGTGATGCATAGTTTTGGCTTTGTCAATTCAGCCGAGAGTGTCTTATGGATTTCATTAAAATTCTACTACAAAAGCTCTAAGCTTTTGATGTATTGGCAATGCAGAAATATCACCTTTTATTCATTTAATTGTGTAACCACCTCAACCCAAAAGTATCTTTACCCACAATCTGCTTGGTCATTCCATCACAACTATTAAGGACAACGGAGCAACCTGTTCCCATAAAGCACAAAGATTAACAAATGTTCGGTTGGGGATTTTTTTTGGCCCGACACACAAAAAAGTGCACATTTTCAACACATCTTTTGGGCAGAATGTGGTTGGTCATGGAGAATAACAGGAGGCCCATCCCTGATCAAACATGATAGCAAGAATTGTATTCAGACTAAAAACATTATTCTGCCATTGGAAAGAGGATTATTGGAAACAATACTGAGAGTCACTGCAATGAAAGACAAACAGGGATTGAAGGGGAAAAGTGTAGGTTACCATAACTGAGCAACTCTTCCTCATCACTAGTTTTTACGTTGAGTTGCTTACTTTACAGCACAAAGACTAATAAACAAACTTAAAAATATCCTAAGTTGATGACTGATACGTAACGGTGATTCCATAATCCATTCAACCAAGATTTCAAAGATGGAAAAATAGTACGTAACGGTCAAGTGGAACAACCTTTTAACAGAACTGACAGGAGCTACTTTGCCCTCCTATCTTGTATCATTTCAGAGTTAGAGAAACCAGAAAAAGCAATAAGAAAAGCAAAACACAAGTTGTCAGAGTAGCTGCCCATCAAATTCGAATCAATTGAGTGATTATAAATTATGAAACAATAGGTCTGTAATTGCTCATAGGGGTCTTTTGCTCTTGACTGTGGCTCAATCAAGATCAGCCAAACACTTACTAATGCTCTGCTTCTTCAGCTCTAACTCTGCAACCACCTGTGCTCATTTATCCTTAAACCAGATACACTGCCAAAGAAAAGTCTGACTGATCACAAGTTTAAGTCATTAGTACCAGCTGTATAAATAGCTTGTGTATATGCTTGTAATGATCAGAAGAAAATATCGCTCAGCTTCAAAGATATAGCACACAATGATCTGCATTTCTGGATTCTGTCTACAAACAAATTATTTGTTTGGTGCTCTAAGCAATGAGTTCTTGTTCCTGGAAATGCTATTCTACATGGGGGAATTCTTCGTCCTAATATTTTCACCCCTTTGATGGGAGGCTTCTATTCATAGGTTTTTGGGGGGTTTTTTGTAAACGTACATGGAGTTTGCTTGTTTGGATAGGTTTTGTTATCTTTGTGTACTTAAGAGCAATTTTAAAACATTCCCATCCGAAGAAGTGTCATACAACAAAATAGGATTTGAAAGGTTACAAGATCCTCTGTTCTGACTATTACTTTCTGAAACTATTCCAGCAGTGCTTTCACTGGAATATTTCCTTAGTACTGATAGTGTTCTTGTGGCTATTAAAACAAAGCACACAGGATACAATGCCTTCCCATCATTCATGATGTTCAGTCATGCTCTAAACATTCCTGCCCATTCACAAGGAGCTCTCACGAGCCACTGGGACATTTCCCACTGCTCCTTACTTACCCCTGATGCCTTCATGTCTTCTAAACACTCCCAACATTTAATGCTTTTTACAGCACTTCTGTCAACATCCAAGTTCCATATTTGTATTTAAAGTCATTTTCACCTTCCTTAATATGGAGTTTTCCAACTGACACATCTGTAAGTGCGCACTCTCCTGTTTAACTACTGGTCACCACAAATATTTAAAGGAATTCAGGCATGCTTTCTTCAGCAATCCCTTGAAAAGAAGAAACCTGGATTATCAGTCACAGGCTACAAAATGGCACTGATGATCTGGCTCAGCACTGTGCCCTGAAGGCTGTTGCAGGCAGAGTAGTTCAGCAGCAAGATCATCGCCCCTTTCTACATTATCTGGAAATATTTCTTTAGCTCAACAGGGAGACAAGCTACACCAAAAATCCACACCTTTTTGCCTATTTTCATTGTTTGTCTAACGGTTCTTTTGGTGGCTCTTCCCCAGCATAACACCTAAATTCCACAAATACGGGAATTCTATTTCAAACTGCACCCACTTCTCCTCATACCACATTGCTCCATATTCAGTAAAGCAAATGAAGTTCTGATGTATTTGAAACAAGACCACTGCCTGCAGGAGCTGTACTAGGGTACTACTGCTGCCTAAGAGAATCCAAAACTCCCTCAGAATAATGTCACTGCCCAAAAATACCTGGATTCCACTCAAATCTTCCCTAACACGTTACCAAGCCCTACAAGATCAGATGCTACTTAGATGTGAACGTTCCAGCGTGTTGCTCATTGCTCAAATTGTGACTGAACTTCAATCACAATTGAATTGGAGTGTTTTCAAGCCTCAATTTCCTCACTCGTATTTCCATAGAGAAATTTCATTTCTGCTGGAATCTACTACATTTTTTCCAAAGGCAGATAGAATACTGGTTCCAACCAACTTGGAGCTGCAGTAAAGAAAAACACTGGAAATACTTTAAGCAACTGCAGATGGCCTTCAGGACTTGTGGACAAATGCTCCTGGATCATTCAAGGAAGTACATTAATTCAAGACCACTGGAAAAAGGTACCAGTTAAAATGTCTGCCATCTCTCCTTGCACTCACCAGGTGTATGTTTGGTGGCTGCTTGCTTGACTTCAGCGCAAGGAAGAGTTGGCATTTTTAATTTACAAGCTGCAGGTAAACTTTGAAGATGTTACTTGCTGCTGGCAATATTGGCTGTTAAATTTGCTCTCTTCATACCTGCTTCTTTCTTCTCCACCTTGCCCCACACAGGGGAAAAAAACCAAAAAAACCTACCTAGGTGCTCTTCAGAGAGGAGAGACTAAATCACAAACACTTCAGGGCAGGAAGCTTGAACAGCTGAAGCTCTTATTTGCAAGTTCTGTAAATGCCATTTCATACAACTCGATATATTCGCCACCCCACCTTTTCCACAGGCAAACACTGCATCCGTCCCTCCACCCCTGAAGCCCACCAGGGGCACTCCGGTATCTCTGCCACCATCTTGAGGAGCAACAGACTCTGAAACATAAGTTTTAAGGAAACTGACAATTATACACACAGCATACGCTGTTTGCCTCTGCAAGTCACAGCCAACATTTCTATTCTTTCCTCCAACAATAAATTTAAAGTGTGTACTACATTTATATAAGAAGAATATATAACCCAAGAGCGCCGACTGCAGCCCCACAAAGCCACCAAAAGTTTATTTGGTCTCGCCAAAGAAGGCAAGCACCTTTCAGAGGCATCACCATTTCCTTCTCTCCTGGATACAGAGCCCTTCAGGCAGATTTGGCACACACGCTTGCAGTAAGAGGACAAGATGGAGCAATTCTGTCAGTGCAGCAGATTAAAAAAACCTGCCACCAAGAGGCTTTATTCCAAAGGCAATTCTCCTCTGATTCACAAAAGGTCTGCCTACCATACAGCCAAGCAGAGGCTCCCAGATGGTGCTGGCAAAGCAATCTCCCCTTTCTCCCAACAGCACAGCAGCATGTTGATGTCTAGAAAAAATATTTCCAGTCCTGATCCCTTTGCTGTCAGTTCTGTAACATGCACTGCCCTGATTAAATAAATAAAAGCCTATCAACCACCAGCAGTTTCAAGACTTACATGAAGCTCTCCTACTCTTAGGGGAAAAACCCCATGAAGTCAGCATTTAAAACCAAGAGAAAGTGCTTGGAATTATATCTCTTTCTTAATGACAGTCCCACTATTCCCTAAAGTTTGGGGAAGTTCTTTAAAGCAGCAACATTTTTGGCCAGGTGATCAATAGTTTGCTCCAGTACGAGACAGGACTAATACTGGACAGGGACCTCTAAAGTCACCAGAAACCAGCAGATTGCAGTTGGCTTCTCTCACAGACACACCTCTAAGCGATCTTGGCTCCCAGTTCCAGTCTCCTCCACCCTGGCATCCACACATGAACAAATGGACTAAGCAGCATTGCTCAAATCCTGCTGCACTTGCTTAACCTCCATAAGATTTCCCAAGAGAGCTTTACTTTGTGTCACTTCTGCTCTCCTTCAATCCTGCAGCTCTTCTGCAAGTTTCTGCTCAAGACCTAGCACAGACTACTCAAGAAATCAGCACACAGGAACTCAGAAATATTTCAACAATTAAGCTTTCTTCTAGAGTAGAACCAACCATATAAATCATACAATTAGAATATTTCACTGACTTTAATTTTAAACTTTAAAAAAAATCCACACTAACAAAAGGACCTTAATACATTGATAAAGTATTTACCAGGTCAATGAATAAAAAGGTTGAAGTTTCTCTCAAAGGAAAAAAAAAAAAAAAACAACAATAAAAAGAAAGTAAAACAACCAAACAAGTCTAGGTGGGAGATAACAGGCACAGCACCCTGTGTCACATTTTCTGTCTTGAAGAAAAAATAATGGGGACGTTTGGGCAAGTATTTATCAGAACAAAGCCTACAGTGGCCCCTGAGGATAAAGTCAAATTTTTCAATGCCAGCTAGTCAGTAACTCATTGTGACTGTTAAAAAACTGAACTCAAGGACACTGGCAAAAGTAAGATTTGAGAACTGTAGATATACTATCAAATTTCTACCATGTGAAACCTATTTTGATGGCCACAACCAGCAAGACACATTCCCTAATGCACACATTTGTCATACTCAGGTTTGTTACACTGGGTAAATTAAAGTGACCCTGCAGAAAAACTGGTTTGCAAAGACAGCAGACAAGAAAAATTTAGAGGCCACAAAGAGCAGAAGAGGAAAAACTGAACCACCACTTGCTAATGATAGTTCAGTTCCTGCACTTGTGGATGCAGACCCAGCCAAGCCACCAGAAGGTGAATGAAAAATCTGAACGCACAATTGAGCAAACCTTCAAAAAATATCTATCACTTAAGAGGCCAATTTCATGTGCACATGATGCTGAAAATTTAGAAGAATCAAAATAATTGAATACTGAAGCAGGAGGATAAGAGTCCATACCATTGACACAAGATCATTTTTTCCTCTTAAAACAATGGGAGAAATGTCTTGTATTAAAACAATTGTTTTCTTTAGGACTTCTAACTTGCACTAAATATTAACCTTCCTAAAACTGCAATGGCAAACCCAAATTAAAAAAAAAAACTTGGGACAAGAAAAAACAGTGATATATATGAACACAGTTCAACAGATCTCCATAGACACTCTTACGTTTCAGAATTGAGTTCATCTTGACTATCCACACACATTAATCTGAAATCCCAGCTTTAGTCTTTCATACAAGTTCTACTTCTCAGTATTTTTAATGAGGAACTAAGATCTTGATAAAGCCATTCATTTCATTGTATCCGAAAGTCCTTTGCCTGCTGTACATTTTCTCTGCAGCTGTAGGCATGCATGAGGATGCCTAGCATGTGCATCTGCGTATTTCTATTTACACTAGGAGTGCTTAAATATTCATCTGCAGTTATGTATTTATGTACACAGCTAAAACCACACAGCTATGTTAGATCTGATGTATTTTAATGGGGGTCAAACCTTCAATCCATGCTGGGATTTTCTGCTATTTAAGAGAAACAGGCTGTGGAGCATTTGACCTTTTTCTCCAAGAGCAAGATAAAACGTCCCAGATGTGCCAAATTCTCAAATGCATTGTTTGTATCTCTTGTAAGAACAAGTCTCCAGGCACCTGAGCAAAGATAACCCACCTTACATGGATACCTCACAGACTGGCAGCAAAGTGCTGTCATCTTACCAACCAATATTAAAAGCAGGCTACTGCATGAGGCTGCCAGAGAGGCTTAGGCAGTGCTGTTACATCTCACATTTCCCACTCGGTTTGCTACAAGAAGCAGCAAAAAACAGTTTCTTTGGCTCACCAATATCAATAGGAAAAGAGCAAGTGCTTTCCATAAAGAAGGATTCTCACCTGACACCAGGAGCCCCCTGGAATCTTGGATACAATCAAGCTCTATGAAATACACTGCTGATACACCTTGCAGATAAGACAGAATTTTACACCAATCTCAGTTTCCCATCTTAATATTTTCTCTTTGCTGTGACAGGTAATTATGCAGAGCAGGACAGCCCTCTGAATCGCAGTCTTGGAAAACAAACATCGCTTTAATTAGCATAACCAGTACAACAAAACATTTTCTAAACTTGCACTCGAGACAAAAGATGCCCTTCACAAAGACAGCAGCTTGAGGGCATTGAGAGGATTTTTTGGACTTGGGGGACAGGGACAGAGCAACATTACTTGTCTGTTTTCAGTTTTGCGCAGCTCCTCATCTGGTTCACCACCTATCTTATCTAAACAGTTCTTATCTGACCTTTTTTGCCTTCTCTTGAGACAGACAGCAGGACTCCGTTACTGCTAAAGGAAAAAGAGCTGCCTGGTATCTCTAAAAACACAGATTCTCAGAAAGAAAAGAACAGTCGAATGCATCAAACAAGAACACTTTATTCCTTCAATAATGCTTACGTATTTTCACTTTTTCAAAGTCTCCAAATAAAGTTTAGAAATCAAACACGTCAATGCTACATTCAAATATTTCTCTCTTCTAACCTAAGCCAGAAAAAAAAAAAAAAAACAAATCAGGAAAAGAAATCCTTATTTTTACTACAAAAAGTCTCGGTTTTCCACATGAGAAGCCACATTCTCAACAAACCGATGCCAGAAGAGTCAACATTATTGAAGAGGGTTACAGTGAGCTGTCAAATTACCTTCCGTCCTCTGAGGATGTGCACTACACTGCCAGCATGTTTCCAGCTCTCACATTCAGAGTAGGAGAGCCAGGACTAAAACATCTGCTGGGCCTAACGAGGTCCCTGTCACATCTCTGTGATAACACGTTGCTCATGTCTATCATGTAACACAGACAGAACATATTCTCCTGGTTTTAGTCCCTTAGATTCCTCGGTCTAAGCAAGAAATTGGCAGCCTGCCAGGCTTCCTATGGACCATTCTGGGGTGGGACCACCAGGTAAATCTCCCCGAGTCAGGGCATGATATCCTAAAGAGACACTGCCCTCCTTCCCCATGGATAAATGGGATGATGAGCAGTGCAGCAGGAGCAGGAAGCTCTGCTAAGTTTCCACCACTGCCATGCATTTTCTCTTCACTAAACATCGATTTACTTGCAGGAAGAAAGGCTCCCCTAATAGAACCTGTTCTTTTGATGGCAACCAAGAGGGAAATGGGCAAAAAATAGCTTGAAACTATACCAGTGTCAAGCTATTATTAACTATCAGGCATACACTGACAGTAGGAGAGATGAGGTGGCAAGAGGACTTTCAATAGCCAAAGAGCCCTTTCATCATCTGACCAGCTTCATCTATTGTATTCAAGTAAGTGTTAAAATACAGAGAAATCACACATATCTAGTGCCTTTACAACGAGTATCCAGGTGCAGATTTCTTCCTGCACGTGACTAAATTTAAGGCATCCTTGCCGTGTACAAAAAAAAAAGCCTTGTGAAATGAGAGGTGCTAACATTTTCTAACAGATGGGATGACATTACAGAACAGGATCCTTTTTGTTACTGATGAAAACAACATGCTCTTGGTGCAATTGATTTCACACATAAACGGCAACAGTTTCAAAGCCCAACATCGCTATTTTGGGCCAGTTAGTAGAAACCCATTTCTAAAGCTGATAGCAGCTCTGACAATTAATTACAAGCTCAAGATCAAGCAGGTCAAATCCTTGTGAAATCCCTAGACATCAATCAGAATGACTCCTGAGGGCCTCCATAGAGTTCAGAGCAAGTATTCCCTCTTTTTGCAGATCATCTTTCCGTGCCTCTGAGCTGCGCAGATTATGAGCAGGAATATTTTATGGAATAAGATCAAGGTAAATAGGGCCAGGAGGTGCACAATTTCCTGAGTTTAGGTACAACAGACTTGCCACAGGTAAATAACTGCTCACTTGGGCACTTATACATGTTACAGCCAGGTGAGGGGTGGGGAAACACTCACAAAGGAGACTAAAACACACTGCAGGGCAAACTGCAATTCCACCAATCCACACCTGCAAAACTCATTTACCACAACCGTGCTCAGCATTCCACAGAGACTCTGAATGAATTTATGCAGCACCAGTACAAGTTGAAAATACATTAAAAACATTTTAAAAAAATAACTATAATGTCATGATGTTCCTCATGCTGATCTGAGTCAGGGTAAGAGCTGAAGGGAATTTCCTTGTGAGCTGACAGGCCCACAGAAATAACCCAGCCATGACTGTCCCCAAGGACAACAAATGGGGCAGACCCCACTCTTCCAACAGGCTGAGCTAATCAACAGATCTGCACATCTACTGCAGAATCTGCATAAGAAATCGATTGAAACCATGTGTTGGTATGGATTCATTTTGCCAAAAAATTAACTGTGACGGGTTGGCACGGTAATGACTTGAACTTTTCCACAATACCATGAAGTACTGATGCTTCTGGAAAAACAAAGTAGATTCTGATGTACCATTCAGACTTCCTAGAAAGAAACCACGCCAACAAGATGAGGTAATCTTGAAACTGCCATCTCCAAGCTTCCTAAAACTGGAGAGAAGGTTTGAAATCTATTCGGACTCTGATTAAACTCAGCAAGCAACACGGTAAAAAATGTATTGAATAGAGCTTTTAAATAAACAAATTGCAACAGTATTTACTTATTTTCTTCTATTTCTCCTCCCTGGAATCAAGCACTCAGGCAAACTTCTCACTTCTACAACAGCATGTTGACTTTTTGACACTATGATCATTAAAGTCAACGTGGAAAATACATGCCCAAATAGAAAATCTAGATGCTGAAAGGAATATCAACCAAGTCAAATCCAACTTTTAAAAATAAAATCCTCAAGAAGTGAGTCACTCACCCCCAAAACTGTACCACTTATAGCTACTTTATAACAGAAATACAGGAAATATGAGAGGCCTTTTTCCCACTTTGGAGGTTTATGTACAAAGCTGAAGTCCAGCACACGTTTGTTAATGGTTGAGACCTCAAGCAGAAAAAAACCCCACAAATAATCCCCAGCCAACAGTATAAATCAACCTAAAGAAAGCTCATCATTTACTGAGTATCATGGCCATAAAGCTGCCCAACAAAGAGAGGGCAAGACAAACTCCATACTCGTATAGCAATCTAAACTGAAAAGCATCAAAATATACCACGTGGAATCACTAGTGCGACAACCAAGCCAAAAACAATCTCTGCTATCAATCTTCAGCAGCCAGCTCCCACTTTTTTACCCTGTTTTAGAAACCATTTCTTCTTACAGAGTCACTGCCAGGCCCTCACTTTGAGTCTACTGTGTTTGACAGATCAGCTACAACATTTTTCTTCTGTAAAACAACAGAACTTAGACCAGATTTTACTCAGCCACAGACTCTGCA